>NC_056743.1:392485000-392562500 GCF_019279795.1 Protopterus annectens | reverse complement strand
AACCTTCATTATTAGGAATGCAGGTAAACAAAGAAACAACATCCATAGTTACTAACAAGACATTATCCAAATCATCTAGCATCTTGGTACACGAGTAAAGATCTGTTAAAGAAGAAATCTCCATGGTGTATCATAATGTTAGTGGTCTAAGGAATACCAGAGCTAAACCGTATTTTTCGGAAGGAGTGTGTTCATATAAGAAGCCAGTGAATAATGTTAGTTCTAGGAAACAATCGCTGGTTCTTCCCTATAGTGATAATATTGAGATTGTTAAGGAAGCCATAGCATGTAATTGGAATATACTCATGGTGGATGATAAGGTGAGAGATATAGTAGGTAGTTATCCAACCTTTGTGTACAGTAACATGAGGAGTCTCAAACAATCTCTATGTTATAGGGATTTAAACATCAGTAGTCCATCTTCCTCCTCTAGAGTATATGAAGCTACTACTAAATGTGGTAGATGTGCACAGTGTGATTCCATTGATGAATCTCGATACTTTAGACATCCGGATAGTGGACGTCTTTGGGAATTAAGAAATAATAGTGATTGCAATACCAGGAATGTTGTATATGTGGCACATTGTGTGACATGTTTTTGTTTCTACGTAGGTAAAACCAATAGGTCACTTCGTGAACGCATTAGGGACCATGAATATTGTTACATCAGAGAACATGACTACAGTGCCCTAGCAAAACATACATTGCAACAAGGATCTGAACATACTTTTTTTTTTTTGTTTCAGGTTTTGCATGCTCAAGCACAAACTGCACGATTAGGAGATATAATTAATCAAACTGAACAAGCAGAACTCCGTTGGATTATTAGACTGGGAGCACATAGGGGTAGGGGTCTTAATGAAACTGTCTCTATTAAACCTCACTTGAAAAATAGGAAGTTGCGTTAGCATATGAGGTTGTGCATATTTATATGTATATTTTTTTACATACTTTTATATTTTTTGCAACTATTTTTATAAATATTCTTATAAATATTTTTATAAATATTTTTATATATGTTTTTTGTGTGCCATTGTGTATTTTTTGACTGCATTTCTAAGTGAATTTTTGAACTTCTTAATTGTTCTACCAATGATTTAATTGATCAATTGAATTATTGATGAATCAATGTAACAGTCACATGATGTTATAGAATATATATAAAGTTAGGACTGAGTTCATTTTTATTATGTCTGAAGAAGCGGATTGACTTCCGTGAAAGCGCTTACATTCTTTTGAAGCTTTGCAATAAAGTCTCTTTTTATTACGTTCGTTTACTTCGTTTTTGCAAGGCTGCAACGCTGACAGGATTGCTATTTCATTTATTTGATTCTACTGTGAGCTCCTAGCTGCTTGGGTTTGTTTTATATAACTTTTTGGGCTTTGGTGCGTTTTTTGTGATGTGTGTGTATATATATATATATATATATATATATATATATATATATATATATATATATATTTCTGTGTATGTGTGAGGATGTCTGGAAGTGTATTTGTCTTTATGTGTGAGTGTGAGTGTGTGTGTGTGTGTGTGTGTGTGTGTGTGTGTGTGTGTGTGTGTGTGTGTGTGTGTGTGTGTGTGTTTACTGGGGGAGTCATATTGCAAATGTAAAGCATGGACCACAAGGGACAGCGTTACCGCTATTGAGTCTGACATTGCTAGCATGACAAGTGTGTGATTCCCTTAGATATGTTAATAAGCTGACAAGGTTTTTTTTCATTGCTGACAAAGCTGTCTCTGGATCACATTTTCTCACTGTCCTATAGATGTACCTATCTATGGCAACCTACTTGAGTGGTGAAGATGTGCCTCAATCCTAAAGAGCATTTCTTCTCTGACCACAGCATCCAAAAACCCAGACAAGTACTGCTTCCTATTTAATGCCCCCCAAAGTATCATAATTAATTCCATGGTTTCTGCATTTTGCGAGAGTGGTGTTCTCTCTGTTCAGTAAGTACCACACCATGAATGTTCTATTCAGTAGACCAGAAATATGGTACATCTTTAAAGTTGAAACAGCATGAATTCATCTGTGCATTAATACCACATAATAGCTATATACAAAACCTGTCAATAACTCAGAAATATTTCCAACAATATAACTGTCTAGCTAGGAAAATAACAATGTTTGAGATCCTCTATTGGAGAGAATTGGATGAGCAGACAACATCAGTGTAATGAGTTCAACAGCAGACATTAGTAAAGCTAAGTATATAGCATTGGGAAATATGTCTACAGACACACACATTGATATACTGAAAACCAGTTCCACCAGACATGTTGTCATATAGCTAAAAAAACTCCCCTGTAAATTGATGTTTACAGTATAGGTAATTACATTCTCACACCTTCTTCTAACAAGCTTACTTGGGAACATTAAAGGTAGGAAATGGATATTTAGGAAGGTTTAGAGTCCTGTGGTCAGTACTGATGGCAATGAATGGTAAAATGTCTTGAAAGTATTAACCCTCCAATATTTAAATACAGGCAAATTTTTTTTATATCTGGGATTTGTATTTTATATCTGCCTCTAGATCTCTTAAAATATTTAGTATGCAAATAATATTAAAACAGGTGATAGTTTCATTTTTATTGTGTTCAGTTCTTACTTTCTGTCAAAAATCTGAAATGTAAACATAGGTTTATGGATGTATACTAGGCTAATATCCACTAGGGCATTTATAATCCTAGCCATACTACCCAAATGTTTCCCACAAGTTATATGATTTAGATGTTTATATAGGGGTGATTGGTCGTTACGACGTGATTTACTAACTGCCTCTGTCCATCAGAGGTGTGGGCACCAGACCAGGGGTGAGTTTTCGATTTCCCATCCAATGGTGAAAATAACACTTTAAATAAGGTTAGGGAGGGTCTTTGTTTCACACAGATGGAGAGTCTGTTCAGAAAGGCAATTCTCTGAGATACGTATCTGTCTGTTCAACATGTATTTAAATTGCAAGCAAAAATTTAGGTTTATAGATCTGGTGGTTCTGATGCTGTTTCTTTTATGGATGTGCAAAAGGGTCATCAGAGTGGGGACCAGCGATGCCTTGCATGCCAGGCATAGATGACTTCTCAGTAGTCTGTATGAGACTGAGAATAGAGACAGCACTTTCAGGTGATCCACATAGGGCATTGTGTTTATACCCTGTATTCTTCTTTGTTCAAAATACAAGAATTTTGTAAAAAACTAAGTTATATGACTGTTGGCGAGTACTTGCTGAGCAATTCCATATATTTTTAATTTTTGTTGTCCCTCCAACTGCCTGCCATTAGTCATGTCCTAGAGGTAGTCCTTGATCTTCTTCAAGATCTTTGGCATTTTGAATTGGGGGTCTGACAAGCTGGTTATCATTAGTGTAAGGGACCAGAGAGTGGGCATAGAGGAGGTGGTGTGTCCAGTATGGTACCATTGTTGTTATTATTGCACCCTGCCCACTGCTCCAAACAACACCCAACATACATATATAATACACATTGTCCTAGACAAGAATCCTTGATCCCTACTGAGAGTTATTATCTCCGAGTTTTAAGTGGATTTCCTCCCTCCAGTGTAGGTTAACATGTTCCCATCTTTGTAGGTTAACATACAGCCTTCTTATCTGCTTACATCTTTGCTGGCAGCAGTCTTGTCAACTCAAAACAAATTTTATAGCATCCTCATTTCATGTGTTCAAAGTTATAGTAAGCACCTTTTATATTAGTTTCTGCTGACAACTTCAACATGAAAAAAAAGCTGCCGTGGTTGTCCTTACTTCACATCACAGCTCAGAGAAACTCCTTTTTAACATATCTGCACATTTTAGACATGTACCCCTTGGAGTGACTGTCAGTTTCATTGACTATTACTTTCACTGCTGTGCAGAGTCTGTTGTTTTCATTTTGGCAGTAAGTACAGAAGCCATGGTTATTCATTTGCCAATTTGAAGTCATTAAGGAGGTAGCTTGCTAGTGGTCTAGTGTAAAATTACTTACTCCAGAGTGGCTTGGAGAAATGTAATTTGATGATACTGCAGACTTTTCCTTGAGCTGTTCACAAGTTCAGTCAGCAGCTGACAGGAACCATAATACATAGCCTCCTTGGGGTGCCATTACTTAAGAAAGTAATGAGCCACTGTGGCTAGCAGCATCTACTACATTATAAACCCTTATACGTTAGATGTTCATATATTTGTTTGAAGTGTAAAACACTGACAAAAGTACGCTTCCATGGCTCAAGCCTTTACACCAGTTTGGAGCATGACAGGATCAGGTAGCATGCACTGTTATATAAAGGCTGCATCATTGATAATGATTTTTGACCTTTCTGTGAGCAGCAGCATTATTTATTTTTAGACAGAAGTAATTTGCTGTGTTATCAGGCCTTGATTCACAAGATTCATGCTACAAAACATATTTAATTTGAATACAGACACTTCAGTTCATAAATCTCTGAAGTAAGTTTAAATGTGATGGTAGCTCCATTACTTGTCCCTGCAGGATATCCATGTCCTAAGCAAAGACCAAATAATAAGCCACTCTGTATAACTGTGATATTTGCAGTATTTAGGACCATCCTGTATTGCCACATACTGCTTGTTCTATTACACATAACTATGAATATCCCTTCAGAAGTATAGAAAACATATTGAAAGACTACATACACAATACTGCAACACCTGTAAGTTTGACTTAGTCCCATATTCAGAAAAGATCTCAAAAGTAAAATACCAAGTAGTAAGTCTCTGATAAGTATCCCAAATTCCTTACACTAAGCAGAAATCTGTCCTGCTGGGTGGAGCAGTACCATACTATATCCTTCCACCCATTCCACTCTTTCTCGAAAGGCATTCTTTCTTCATCTAAAGGATTATAATAACCTTGTATGTGTCACTGTGTAGTGTAGGGATGAACGTATTATTGAGTTTGGTCACATTCCTTTGTAGTTATGTTTATGTTCCTTTCTTACTTCAAGGACATCTTTTATCTTTTTTGGTAGACAATTTGGTAGGCAATTCTCTTTTCTCATTCTCTTCTTCAGCAGGAGGTGATAAATAATCCAAGCCAACAAGCAAAACAAATATTTTTATTTCAGACTTTTCACGGTATAAGATTATAACGTTTGCCAATGTAACAACATAAATTTCATCTACACTGTGTACCATTGTGGTGACAATACTGAATTTATGTTGAGTATTCAAGTGCTTATGTGTATGTGTGTGCCTTCTGTGAAGGTTGGGCACTGCGCTGGCAACTTGACACTGTAAAAATACCACTGCCAATCAATCTGCTGACCAGTGATCTGCTGTGGTGACCCCTAACTGGGAAAAGCCGAAAGACATTGCAAGACTCACTCCAGAACCCTGACTACACTGAGACACAGATTCTTATTTTCATCTCAAGTCTAATATACAAAATGTAATTCTTTGGTAGGATTTCCACACTACTGGACATCCATATAGCTGCCCTGTTGTTTATCCTTTACAAGACTGTAGCAGTGGTTGCAGAGGTCTTATGAAATTTGTAGCTCTGTAGGTTAACAAGGCTGGATTGATTAGAATTAAAGGATTTTCAGGGTTTATCTCTCAGAAATGTAATTCTTGTTTCCACTGCACAATTGAACTATCACAGATTCAGTTTTAACCTCTTATGAATTGTTGAAAATTTCAAAAGCAATACTTTTTGGAATGACCTTGGTTTCCAAGGTTGTAGGAATTTTTCTTTTACAACCCTTATTTGAAGTGTTTGTGGGATCAGGGAAACATATTTGACTTAATGTCAGCTTACTAAGGCAAAGTTGGAGAATTAATGGCTTAACGTTTTTCTGCAGTAGATGCTGTGAAGACTGGTAGAGATGGGTGAAGGATGCCAGCCTAGCCAGATAGAATTGTGCAGATAATTCTATCATTTATAAATTCTGTGAAATGTTAAACTTAAAACAATGTGGCAACATTGCCCTTTACTGTAAAGAAAGCTAAGTCAAGCATTTTTGTCTGACTATCCAACTCAGCACTCTGCCTGTTGTCTTATGTAAGTTATCTTAGATGTGTGTTTTCTTTTAGAGAGCTAGAAATTAGAAAATTTAGACTAAGGGTTTTTCCTGTGTTGTCAGAACTGTACTACTGATTTATTTTAAGAATTTCTGTGTGATCTCTGAACTCTTGACTAGCTCTGTGTAGTAGAAAGTATTGTCTTGTGGTTTTATTATTTATTATTAAATATTTTAAAACCTTTTAAATGTGGCTGGTTTGTGTAGAGATAATTTAAGCTTTTTAGAGTAGTTGTATGCCTTTGGTAAAACTGTACACAGCCACTCTAATAAGCGTTGACTGTTTAGTCACATCTATCAATTGGGTAATAATATTGCACAGTAATAACTGGAAACCTTTTAAGGGCCTTTGAGTAGCTGATAAATATTAGTGGGTGGTGGCAGCTGGTACTACCATATAGTCTGGGAGAAAGGGGCACAGCTGGAGAACCTGTGCCAGCCTTCCCCAGGAGTGTCTGTGTGGTTGTATAAACTCCTATCTCAAAGTGCATGTGTGTGTGTGTCAGCTACTTGGGCAGGGACACAAAGCACTGGTTGGACAGAGTGGGTGCTAGAAGTTTTAGCTTGCCCACTAGGCTGAGATATGGACCCTATAGCTGTGGCAGTGGGGAGTCTTATTGGGGACCTGGGGAGCAAGGGAGCGACCAGTCCTGGACTGACTGTGATCTCTGTGTGCTCTTAAGGGAAATTGCACTTTACTGTGTGTATTTGTTATCCTTTCCTCATATATGAGACACCCTCTCTGGTGTTAGTGGTGAGGATTGAGGCTCCTTGATTGCTGGGCCAGGGCATGGGCATCACAGATGCCATCAGGATGAAGAGCATTAGACATTTAAATGACTCTTATTTTGTATGTGTGAAATCAGATCTGTGCTAAGTATACCAGATTTTTAGAGGACACCTAGATAATGCTTACCTTTTAGTATGTTCTACTTGGAATGCTTTTTGGATTTATTCTCAACAGTGGGGTGTTTGTTCCTTTGAGGTGCTTCATTTTATTTATTTTACTCTCAATGCTTTCCTTTTAATTAGTTTTTGTCTGCTTACTGTGTTATTTTATCTATAAAAAATGATGACAAGAATGTGTTCTTCTATTGCCAGAAATTCATGAAGACATTGCTGCAGGTTCTGTTCCATGACTCTTTGATAATAGTAATGCTCCAAGACAGTCATAATTCTTTGATAATACTAATGTTCCAGAACAGTCACGGTTCTGGAAATCCTCAGTCTTGGATGTTTACCAGTGTTTCATCAGCACTCTACCAGCTGAAACTTCAGCCAGATGAAGCAAAACAGTCAAAGGGAGAAATATAAAAATTATTGTTTGCAAGGAGGGCAGGTGCTCCTGAAATCCGCTCACTTTAGTGCTTAATTTATCCCCTTATTTTTGTGGTCCTGCTTACCATGCCCTTACTTATGTAGTCTTGTACCCTATTGCTTATGTATGTTGGCACACACCCCTTCCTTGTCTAGTAATATACCCCTTACTTAAGTGCCCCTGCATCCTACCTTACTTATGTATATTCATGCCCCTGTTAA
Organism: Protopterus annectens; assembly: GCF_019279795.1. Taxonomy (NCBI): domain Eukaryota; kingdom Metazoa; phylum Chordata; order Ceratodontiformes; family Protopteridae; genus Protopterus; species Protopterus annectens. The sequence goes on along the minus strand of NC_056743.1, from coordinate 392,554,926 downwards.
CCAACCGTGGGACAAAAAAATTAAAGTCACAACAGTTTGCAACACTGCTGTCACAAAATGCTAGTAGTCACACTTGCAATAATTTACTAATGAAAATGCGATCAGGAAGTTCCAAGCTGTGGAATAATAAACAACAATTTGAAATGCATCTAGATTAACTTCAAGCAAGAATAGGTAACCCCAAGTTGTTGTAGACATAATGAATTTCATTGGTGAAGTGCTGCATTTTAAACAATGAAAATGGCCTCAGACAATAAGTAGTTAGAAGTGGAAATTTGAATACAGAATTCCTGCACATTAATTTTAACTTCACTGTATGCTATTTGACTAGGAGTCGCAGCATGTCTCTTTTAGTTTAATGGGTTACCTGATGCATATTTAGTAAATATGAGTGTTGTTGTTAATGCAAAGGGTGTTTTCAATGTGAGAGTGTTTTTTTTTTTTTCATTTTGCTTAGCAAATGTCAATTATAAAATTTGAAATAAAAGTTTTAAATCCAAATTTTAGTGAGCACTGCAAAAGTAAAGAAGAGCATAGCTTGCACACTGATACATTTGAACAGTGTTTTATGGTAATTGGGGAGATACGGTCAGGTAATGGGATATTGGCATAGTTGGGAGGCCTCAGTCGGTTACTATGTCTAAGGCTCCATTTGATCAATATCCTGCTCAGTTCCCATGCTGGAATTTTTGAAAAAATTAGACAAACTTAATGAAAAGCCCTACATTGTCTGCTGGATTTTGAATCAGCTATTCAACACATCTCATTTTATGGTACATTCTCTTATTGTATAATTGCAATGACTGAGATGCCCCAGGGATCTGGAATAAGCCATCTACTGTTTGGCATTTCTTTTGCAGGCTTCAAAGCCAATATCCCAGAAGTCTGGTTGATCATGTTCGCTGATGACTACAAGTGTGATACTGTTTTCCACTCATCCACTGATGCTAAGCAACTCTAGCGAGGGCTGGAATATGCAAATACTCTATGTAATGAAAATGGCCTAAAGTTAAATGCAAAAAAGTGGGGTGTATTAGCATCAGGCAAAAGTGCTGCTGTTGCTGCTGTCATGTGTATTATAAGTGTTTCTTTTCTTCAGAGATATATGGTCAAAAGAGACATGAGTACGTATGTGGACAAGTCTCTCATTCAGTCATCATGGTTCCACAATAGTCAGGAAATCCTTCTATATGGCCCAGTTAATTACTAAAGGAATGTCGTCAATGCCAAAAATGTCCTCCTTCCCCTGTATTCTTCCCTTAACACACCCATCATCAAATGTAGTGCACTTTTGGTATGTTCTAATCCAGGCATATCACTCAACTGGAGAAGTTCCAAAGATTTCTAAATAAGAAAGCTGTTGTTGTTGTGTCTTTCGGCTTTTCCCGGTTAGGGGTCGCCACAGCGGAACTCCGGTCCGCTAATGATTGAAAGTAGATTTTTACATGCCAAGTTGCCAGCCCTGATTCACAACCTTCAACGAAGGTACGCCCATGCACGCATGTCTCCACACAGAAGACGGTCTAGCTGAGAATCGAACAGGACAATGTCTTACTGTGAGACGACAATGCTACCGCAGCACCACCACCGCAGTTTGTAAAAATGGTAAATCACTTAGCTATCCTGAAAGAGTAGCACTACTCAGTAGTGCACCATCTGCTCAATGGTGATCTCATTCTTGCTTTCTGAGATATGAAAGACCCAGTCCTATTTGACCACCTATTTCTTCTGAAAATCAGTGTCTCAACTAACATCTGCGTGACAGACCCAAATTTACACCAAACTATAAACAAGACTTGCTAGAGGGATAGTTTCCTAACACAGTGCATTTACAGCCTGTATAATAAGTTGCCACTACAGGTCAAACACAAATTTATACCAGCATTATTATATAAGGCACTATGCAGTTTGGGAGCAAACATTAATTGCTTGACAAGGGTGGCAAGAACTTTCAAGTTTATCTGATTAAAGCTGTATATGTCTAGGAATATTAGACTCTGTGATAGTCTGCCTAGTAATGTTCCTATGTTCCTTTACATGGGTGTGAAAGACTCAACCCAATTTAACCTCATGCATCTTCAGAAGTGGAAATACCTACTCTAAAGACTTAAGCATTCATCAGAATATACACAAAACCTGTTGACCAGATAGATGTCTGTCTCAAAAGATCCCCTACCTATGTTACAATCTCCTGCTCCACATAACAAAAAACAACTCCCTAGCGCTCTTAGAGCATCCTTGATGATTCGAAGGAGGTCTGTACATTTAGGCTTATGATAAGTAATCAAGCCCTTATAGTAAGGGGAAATGAATACTCAGAATTACATTGGCTAAGCTGTTAAATATTTACTGGACTGATTGTAACATGTGGACATATAAGCATACAGATCTGAATATATGCTCTACCTTGTTTTGGATCTTTTTACTGAGTTACTGAATTTTAGTATGATGCACTCGCCTACCTCTGGAGTGGCACTTTATTTATATTTAACCATTCTTATTTATTTACTTCCGCGGTGGTGCAGTGGTAGCGTTGTTGCCTCACAGCAAGAGGTTCTCCTGTTCGATTCTTGGCTTGGGTTGGGAGTGCCTTCTGTGTGGAGTCTGCATGTCCTCCCCGCGGTCGAGTGGGTGTTCAAAAGACATGCGTTGAATTGGCATGCCTTCGTTGAAGGTTGGGCGTCGGGCTGGCAACTCAACACCATAAAAAAACAACTGCCAATCATTAGCGGACCGGAGTTCCGCTGTGGCAACCCCTAACCAGGAAAAGCCGAAAGACAAAGAAGAACCTTTCTTATTTATCTACTTAATTATTTTTTGTTGATTTTCAATAACTGCAAAAAGAAGTATATCTACTGCTTATCACTGATAACTTTGTTTCAAAAACTAGTATTTCTTATTGTACTAGATTACAAGCAACATATAGTCCTACATCCTTTATTGTTGGACTCTACTACTTTTTTTCCATTTAAAAGCATCTGTCTTGTGAGTATGTCCACTAAAAACATTGTTCTTGTATTCACTTTCCAAGTTGATAGGAAGAGAAGGAAGCCTTCCAATGTTCTAAACATGATATGAAAAAATGTTCTTTCTAGTGGATAAACAAATGATTATGTATTGCTGAGTACGTCATAAAAAGAACAACAATAATGCCGATATATACTATGTAAGAGTCTATACATTTCACTATGGGTTTGCTTGAACAGGGCTCATAAAGGTGCATTTGTGATTTTGTTCAGCAGTGTTGAAGGCTGTCTTGCATTATGCCTATGAAAGTCCCTACATTTGGTCCTGATTGATATTTCACACTTAGGCTTGGGGTGGTGTCTTTTGTTCTAACTAGTATTATTATTATTGTTATTATTATTATTATTATTATTATTATTATTATCATTACTATTATCATTATTATTATTATTATCATAAGGAAGTTTAAAGGCCAAGAACTAGATTCATAACACATATATATCAATTCAGAGCTACTTCCATAAAGCTGCTCTGCTAATGCTCAGCAGAAACTTGCAGTTCAGAAACATTTTTGTAAATGGAGCCTTTATGAATAATTAATGAGATACACTGATGAGCTGTACCACGACAGAGCTAGCCATCCAGCAGTATCGCTAGCCCAGTTAGCTAGAATTTTGTAAATAATCCTATGTCATTTGTAAATAATATGAACCATAGGCTTGTCTTACAAATGTAAGAGAACTATATGTTATGTGTGTGTTAAACTGTATGTTCTGTACTGAGCTTCAAAAATGTAATAACAGTGCACCCTGATGGAAAAGATCAAAGATGTCTATAAATTATATGCCTGTGCAAATGTATGTTTTCATGGTAGAAGTTGGAATATACAGAGTTAACTTGCAAACTCTATGAAAATAATTAAAGAGTTTTACGATGTGTTATAAAGTTAGTTTATCTCAGTTAAGAGACAGGGTGTCTGCTGCTAGGAGTTTCTTTCTATTGTCTTGAAACAGAGATAATTAATGTGTTTCACATGTAAAATGTTTTTATATTGCTCCGTGGCTTTCTAGCAGATGTACATCTGAAAGATAAGTATTTTTAACAGAGACATGTTAAATCCTGTTGGTTTCTGTTAGCCTGGGAAGTAAAGACAGAGGTGTCAAATACTGATGTTATCCAGCTATCTCTCAAAGAAAGGGTGTGCATTTTGTATTTTGTTCTAGACCTGTAAACATCTCTTCAGCACTTCTCATCTGTATTTGCCAGGCTCTGTAAGCAAGACTTAGATCATAGTATCTCTCTTAGAGATAGATAGAAATACAGTAAGATTAGTTTAGATGTTTCTGTATTTATGTGACTGTCCTGCAATGTTGTTTTTAAGTATTTCCTGTGATTCTGAACTCTATTGTCACTGTGTTGAGTTATTGAGTATTGGCTTGTGCTTTTAATATTTATTATTACATATATTTAAACCTTTAAATTGTGGCTGGTTTGTTTATGCTCTTAAAGTACTTGCATATATATTTGGTGACACTGTATAGGCCACTCCTAAATAGCCTTCAAGTCTTGGATACACTTACCATTTGGATAATAGTAACATTACACAGTAAGATTGGGCACTTTTTGGTAAGGGCCTTTATAGTAGCCAATAAGTAAGGGTGGTTGGTGGCCAGTGATTACTACCTTATAGTCTGGCAGAAGGGGGAATAGCTAGTGAACCTGTGCCAGCCTTCCCCAGGAGTGTTTGTGTGTTTGTATATAAATCAAATCCCAAAGTGAGTGTGTGTGTGTGTGTGTGTGTGTGTGTGTGTGTGTGTGTGTGTGTGTATCAACTACTTGGGTAGGGACACGAAACACTGGCTGGACAAAGATGGTACTGGAGGTTTTGTCTAGACCACTCAGGTGAGATCTTAACCTATAGCTTTGCCAGTGAAGAATTTTGTTGGGGATCTGGAGAGAGAGAGAGAGAGAGAGAGAGAGAGAGAGTGGGAGAAACCAGCCCCAGACTGACTGTGATCTCTGTGTTCTCTTAAGGGAAATTGTACTTTACTGTGTGTGTACCTATCATCCTCCCAATGTGCACGTCCCTCACTGGTGTTATTGGTGAGGATTGAGGCTCCTTGATTACTGGGCCAGTGCACAGGCATCACACCCCATGTGCAAAAATGGGTAAAAGGGGTCGTGGATAAATGGATGGTTACATTAATGAGCTGTACTGAGCCACAATGAAGTCCTTTATGATTCAGAACTAATGTTAGACAGGAGGCAACAACCACTCTGCTCTTTGGCATAGAGCTAAATAAGCAATAGATCTCAATATACTATAAAAAGTAAAAATAATTCTTGATGGTCTCTATAACTGATCAGGGCAGCTCCAGCACCAAGCATGACTTGTTCATAGTGCACTAGGTTTACAAAACTGAAAATGTATGCTGCAAACCTTGGTCTATAGTGATAAGCAAAAGTGTTTATGGTCTTGTGGCTTAGCATTGCCTGTGCATGCTTGAGAGTCAGGATCATTGTCATTGTCTAAGCATGCTATGTGTAAACAGATTGTGCTGAGCTGCAAGCCCTTCTGCTCACTGTTTCACAGTTTTATGAATCACAATTGGCCAATGCATCTTTCCATTACATTCATTGCTAAGTACTATGAGTAGACTTTATTAAATCCTGCCTCAGACCTTTTCTTTTTGTTTGAGACAAAAACTTACCTCAAGAGAGCACTGTAAATATTTGTGAAAATAGGCAAAAATGGACTGATAGTACTCTCCCAATGTAGCTGCATTTAAGTTTTACTTTATTTCACATTTTTTAAGATTTCTTTCTTGTTTGCTGATTAGTTCATTCCTGATTTCTTCTTTCAGTGACATGTTATACTACTTTTGAGGAAAACAATGGAGAGGTGCAACCAGTTAACTACCCACAGTGAACATAATAGTAACACCTTCAGTGCTTTATAATAGCTGCTATAAATGTCACCAGAGTGTGCTGCAAGCTGCTTGTGAAGGCTCTGTTCATAAGATTAACTGGAATATATTGAAAAAAAAGATCCAGTGTCATATCTGTTTTTCACATAAGTACATCTTTGGTTAAAGATCATACTTCTTTTATTCATAAAGTGGTAGTTGAGAGAGAAGGTATTAACAGTTTTATTATCTTATTTTCTGTTTTGCAACATTGCATTTCTGTAGCTTTAACATTGTTTACAACAGGGAAACATGGTACAGAACTGTGTTGGACTGGTACCTTTTAAAATCTACATACCTGAGCCCTATGCAATTCACAAGCAGCATATAAATGTGGGATGCTGGCCTATGAGCAGTTATGCACACTGTTCACACTGTTTGTGATATAGATATTTTAAACAGGTTGGGATGGCTTGAGTGTGATACCTTAACCAGCAGTCACATCTTAATCTGGAGTCACAACCTCATTCACATAACAAGTAAGATACGTTATTCAGTATAACACTACTGCATAAAAACCCTATCATCCCTAACTACCAAAAGAGATGGACATAATTGAACTGTTCAGTTTGACTCTGCTGTGTATTCCTCTGTAAAACCTAGTGGGACAAGTCACTACTGTTCTCCTGTACACAGTGATGTGACAAGATCCTATCCGTGTGCAAGCAGATCCTCATAGTAAAATTAATGTAAGTTTTATAAACTACACAGTTATGGCCAAGAAGCTAGATAGCTATGAAATATGGGAAGGAAGCAACACATATTATGTCATCACATCACATTTCACCTGTCTATAACATCTGTGCCTGGTTGTTGCTGTGCGAGCAAACCACATAGTATTAGGATAGAGTTATACCAAGCTGATCCCCGATGTGCTGTGGCAGTGGTTTACATCACTTCTAGTGAGTCACTGTCACATAGTACTAGGAGAGATTTATAAGTAGCTGATCCCTGATGTACTGTGGCAGTGGTTCACATCACTTCTAGTGAGTCACTGTCACATAGTACTAGGAGAGATTGATAAGTAGCTGATCCTTGATGTACTGTGGCAGTGGTTCACATCACTTCTGGTGAGTCACTGTCACATACTACTAGGATAGATTTATACATAGCTGGTCTCTGATTCACTATGGCAGTGGTTCACATCACTTCTGATGAATCACTGCCACATAGTACTAGGATAGATTGATAAGTAGCTGACCCCTGGTGTATTGTGGCAGTGTGGTTTACTTCGCTTCTGGTGAATCACTATCACATAGTACTAGGAGAGATTTATAAGTAGCTTATCCCTGATGTACTGCGGCAGTGGTTCACATTACTTCTGGTGAGTCACTGTCAAATAGTACAAGGATAGATTTATACGTAGCTGATCCCTGATGTACTGTGGCACTGGTTCACATCACTTATGATGAATCACTGTCACATGCTACTATGATATATTTGTATGTAGTTGACCCTGATATACTGTGGCAGTGGTTCACATGACTTCTGCTGGATCACTGTCACGTAGTACTAGGATAGATTTGTACATAGCTGATCCCTAATGTACTGTGGCAGTGGTAAACATCACTTCTGCTACATGACATATCAGTATATCAGATTCCACTGTTCATAATCACTTGTGGTGCTTAGCGTACAACCACAGGCATGCCAAGTCCTTTTGAACAGCACACACATGTAGTACACATACACTGTATCAGACATGCCAGACTTCTCTAAAGGACTATGTAATTTGCTTTTGAATCCATCAGACAGTTCTGAAGTGGTGAATACATGTCATGAGGCATGCATCAGACTCAGCACCTGAATCTGACAATGTTGGCTTATGCAGGTATGCAGATTGCAAACTAAATGTCCACAGCTTCCAGTGTTTATTGTTATTGTTAATAAAATGGAGAAGGAAAAGGGCACATAGTTGCTGTACACACTCCAGCACTAGGATATAAATTAACTTTTGCAGTGCTGAGTTTGATCGAACATTTGGCGTGTTCTAGCAAGAACGGTATTGATGAGTTTACCCGATATTATGTGATTATCTTTTATTAAACCAGCTAATGTAGAAGAGCTAAGATCATCTATAGTTGAGTTCTGTGCTACACCAGGAATGGGGTGAATAGGACACCTTCCTCAGGCAACAGTTTTTATAGGCAGTGAACACAGAGCTTGACAGCTTACATGCTGTAAATTAAGTGATTGTAAGCATTTAACAGACAGCTTGTAAACTGTCAAATTCCCCTCATGTTTTTTCCCCAATACCCCTTCCAAATTTGAGGTTTAGTGATATGTTTCCTAGAAAAATGCAAAATCATTGTTCCTGCAGACAGTTTATAAACTTTATTCAAGTGATTATGGATACCTTGAAAACGGTCAAAATGCTTTTTTAAAAACCTTCACAGTTTACAAGCTGTTATTAAAAGATCATCATTGTGACTGCATATAGGTAGTGTGGTGGGGATGGCATGCCAAATGGAAGTGCTGTCATGGATGCCAAATTCCCTTCCTACAGTTCTGGTTAAGTTATCAAGAGCAATCATGTCTTAATGTCTAGTTGTTGAAGAAGTGGATAAACAATTAGTAAGTGTCTGATACTTACTCAAATTGACAGTTTTGCCTCTTTATTTATTTATTGAGTCTAGACATATTTGTAGAAAATCAGATGTTCTGTAGTAAAAAAATGATTCAAGAAGATGAGGTGCATTTTGTAGTATGTGGCACCATCACCTTTATAGAACCTGTTAGCGGTTTCTACAATCATATCCTTAGTTATATACCCGCATTTGTATAGAGAGTTATGGCACCTCAGTTTTCTGGCTGTGCTATGCTATTTGGATGTCTTAGACTCTGTCTCACTGATCAAAGTCACCAGGTGTGTTGCTAATTTTACGTCTTCTGCTTTTAGTACATTTTTATCACACAAAATACATTTTCCTAAAGTCTCAAGCATCACTTAGAACTACTGTAACTCACTATTTCTGAAGTGTTTGTGTAATGGTGTTCTAATGTGTTTATGTTTTATTGGCGGTGAATTCTATTACACCGATTACATATTTTAGTTTTTATTTCAGCGCTATAATATTGCAAGTAAGACACTGGACAGACTGGTGACTGATTGCTTCCATAAGTGGTTAGCATAGCAACAGCCGTCATCTGGGGAGCAGTATTATTAAATGTTTTATTTGGTTTTACATTCAAATTGATTCATGCCAGAAGCTGGCAGATTTGAAAGCATTAAACCTCAGTAGACAAAAGCAATTAATTCAGTCCCCTAGTCACATTGTTAAACATAGTCCACATGCAGTCATGAGGCTTATTAATTTGCAGTCAGTAAATTTAAGGTACCCAGTTTCTATAAATAAATTACTAAAATCAGTTTCATGCTAAACCTGTTTAATATAATATAAACAGCAATACTTTATTTTAAAAGCACATCACATTTATGCATTTCTTTTCAAAGAATGTCAGACTTGTGCAAAGCAGAATGAAGCTTTTTAATGTAAACTGGTATTTTTCAAAATGGTCAACAGGCGTTGAGGGATTTATATGCAGAATGTTTATAGATGCAACCATGCCCAAATGCATCATGACTAGTTTGTTTTGTACTACCTTTACAAGCTTACTTGCCTGTACCATTACTCCTAGTTCAGTTTTTGTGCAGTTGCACTAGACACAATATGGCACTTTTGCATTTACTAGAATTAAGAACAGAAGAAAATATATAACATCTGAAGCAATGCGAGCAATTACGTGTTTACTGAAACGTAATGTGGGAAATGCAGAACACCAGACATGCTCTAACACATGTATGTGACTATTTGCATGCAGGAAAATTAGGCAATTGGCAATGAAATGCATTCCGTACATGACACACATTTTAATCTAATTTGTAATGACAGCATGGATAATAAGCAGGAGGAGTAAAACCATTTATATCTGTACACATAGATTAATGCCTTACAAGCACAGTGGTATCAAGATGATACTGACAAGGTATTATGAAATAAATCTGTTATATGGAGTTTTGTGATAACACGGTGGTACAGGAACAGATTGGTCACAGCTGTAGAACTAAAGTGAGAAGGAGGACAACTATATGATGAGTCCTTTTCAAAATGGAATTTACAGGAAATAGGTTGCCATTTAAAGTCATTCACCAAACCAGGTAGAAAGGACAGTAATCCTTCTTCTCATTAAGCACCAGAATACCAGGAGTCAATAGAATTCAGAAACTCATAAAATGCTAATGTTGAACTGCAGAGATGATATGGGAGTATGTCTGAACCACTACCACAGTACATCAGGGATCCGCTATTTATAAATCAATCCTAGTATTATGTGGCAGTGATCCACCCAGAAGCTCCAAAAGGAGTGCTCATGAATAAGTAATTATAAAGTCTTTGATGAGCTCTTAGCAAGTCACAAGACTGTTTACTAGAGCTATTCCTCATTAACTGAGCTATTCCAACTAACAACCTAGTCTTTGCAGTGATATAATGGCAAAGTCATAATATACAGTAAAGCTTGACATACAGCTGGAACTGTGTTGTTATTATTAAACAAATGATGAGGATACCTCTCATGGAGATTGCTCTATCTCCACAAAGCAGAGATAGCAGTAGGGCAGCTCAGTTTTAGTTGCTACTGCCCTGTTAGTATCAGCTCACTATGCTGAACCATTTGTGTGGGTTACTGTTTATTAACTGGGAGCAGCATTTTTTTTTTCTGTGGGAATCAAACACTGGGTTTATTGGTGGTGCTAAAAGCTAACAGCTTCTATTTTGATTCAGAGAGTTTGCTTAATAAACTTTTTTCCATTGCTGACATTCCTCTTTACTTGAAGTTAAGACTTCTATCTTTTCAACTTAGTGTAAGTTGTTTTCTGATTCTTGCCCCCATTCCTTTTTGTAAGACAAGTTACTATAGAATATTTCAAGCAGATATTGCTAGGTCTGTTATTCATTTCTAAGACTGGAGTTTAATAATCACTCTGCACTGTAATTTGAATACCTTGAAAACAGGGTTGGAGGCACAAAAGACATGACAGATTGCCGTGGAGATTAAGCAGATGAATATGCATTTATTGCTTTAATCAGTGGTTGTGCAGGGTCCCATTGTTTGATTTATATAAGCCCTATTTATTTCTGCCTTTCAAAAATACCTTTGGCTTTTCATTTTTCCTCCCCAGAACCAAATAAATGAATGTGCATTAGTTAAATGGATCTTTATGTCATTATTTGTGTATGATGGACACTCCATGTCATCACTTCTTTGATGTATCTCCATGACTGAGGACTAGGGATCTGTTCTAAAGAGATAATGGAGCAAGAGAAAATGAGTGGTATAAGGGACAACAATTTCTTATGCTAGAAGGGTACTAGTATTAACAATGACAGAATTTTGGGAGTTCAGACTCTTTCCTTGTGCATATAGGTTTATAGATTCATAGGTGTAGACTAGGCTAATAACCACTAGGGCCTTTTTAGCCTAGCCATGCAACCCAAATGTATCTCACAAGTTTTTGTGTCTTAGAGATTATTTTAAGGTGATGTATGTTAGTTAGAGCTTGATTTAATGACTGACACTGTCCATCAGTGACATAGATATTAAATCATGGGTGAATTTCTGATTTCCCATCCACTGGTCGAGGTTGAGCTCAAATACGGTTACGTACGGGCTCTGCTTCCCATTGATGGGAAGTTAGTTCCAGAGAATGGGAATTCCATGATGTGCATACCTGTCCCTTCAACATGTCCTGTTTAAATCAGAAGCAAAGTTTAGATCCTTACATCTAGTAGGTCTAGTGCCATTCATTTTGAAGATATGCAAAAGATCCAGCAGAGCAGAATCCAAGGATACCTTGTATGCCAGGCATAAATCGCCTGTATGCAGTCTGTAGGAAACACAGTAGAAAACTATGGATTTGAGGTGATCTGCATAGGCCACTGAGTTTATGGTCCATATTTTTTCTTTGTGAAGAACCTCATTTGTTGCATGTGCCTGGTCAGGAACATACCAAAAGGAGCAATATACTCAATGAAGGGCTTGATCGAGGCTGAATACACTGGCATCATGACTTCTATGGACCTAGATATCATAGCCTTACTAATAAGGTGAGAGACATAGAATGATTTTCTTACAGCCATAGACATATGTTGGTCAAAAGCCAGCTTACTACCTACCTAAATCCCCAAATTTATTTATTTATTTATTTGCAGTTGTTTAACCAGGATAGTCCATTGGGCCAAAATAACCCATTTTCAATTGAGTCCTGGGGAGAAAAGCTCCACACACAGATTACAAAAAGATTACAGTGATTAACATTTTAACAATTCTGGTTAAAAAACAGAACAAAAAATACTGAGGCTACAGTCAAAAATAGAATGGATTTTTTTTTTTTGAGGGGAACATTGCTCTAGTAGGATTAAGAATAAGTAGATGCAGTAGGCTTAAATTTGCTAGATGCAAATAAGAAGTTGTTTACTAGAAGCAAGTATGAATTTACTATCTGGAATTTGTGAGATGGAAAACTGTAGGAATTGGGTAATAGGTTATGAGGGATGGGAGCAGGAGCATTCCCATGTGGATGTTAGATGTGAGTGGAGAGAATTTTTTAAAGGATGGGTGGCTAGTAATGGTATGAATGGAGGGAGGGAGGGAGTTCCATAGGCCTGCTAGGGAAAAGGACAGGAGGTTTTGTCCAGGGGGGCAAAGGGGTCTGTAAACTTCTATTAGGTTTTGATTGGTTGATCTTAGAATTATTTGTGTGTGGTGCATTTTAAAGGTATTGGAGAGGGAGGGACAGAGGGATGGCTGGAAAATAAGTTTGTGTGCATAGGTGAGCTGTGTATAGGAGAGGTAGTTGGGAAGCTCTAGCCAGTTTAGTTTGTGGAGAGATTCACAGTGATGCATTGATGATTTGTTGCTAGTGGCGAACCTGGCTATTTTATTATAACAAGAGGACAGTTTAGTTTTGAGAGATGATTGTAGGTTTTTTAGAAGAGGGGCACCATAAAGAAGGGAGGGTAAGAGAAATGTAGTAGAGAGAGTAAGCTTAGTAGCTGAGGTGAGGAACTGATTGCGTCGGTAGAGCATGCCAAGTTTTTAGTGGTTTCTTTTATGTTTACTAGTAGATGGGAATTGAATTTAAGCTTGTCATCGATTTGGAGTCCTAGTAGTTTGGTTTCAAATACCAGTTCAAGAGGTGTAGTATTTTGGCTGGTAATGGAGAATAGTTTTCTATCAAAGGTGTTAGTTTTAGAGGGGGTAAATATCATAAGTTTTGTTTTTGCTGCATTGAGTGCTAGATGGTTGTCTTTCATCCACTGTTCTGTGGTAGAGAAGGCATCTTGAGTCAGCTTTAAGAGAGTTGGGATGGATGTGGCAGCGCAGATGATTGTAGAATCATCTGCATATTGAATAATGCTAGCATAAGGGATTGAGTGGAAAAAATCATTAATGAATATATTGAAGAGGAGGGGGCCCAATATAGAACCCTGTGGGACACCTGTGGGGGTGTTGAGGAAGGAGGAGGTGGCTTTTTTCCACTTGACATCTTGTTTCCTGTTGGAGAGATAGCTGCTAAACCAATTGAGAGATGAGGGTGATAGGTTTAGGTTAGACAGTTTAGTAAGGAGTGGGTTATGAGAGATAGTGTCAAAGGCCTTAGAGAGGTCGAGTAGGATGGTAGATACAGAGATGCCAGAATCTTTACCTTATTCACAGTTTCCAGGAAGGATAGGAAGGCAGTCATGGTACTGTGATTGGGTCTGAATCCGTGTTGGATAGGAGTTAATAGGTTGTTGTCCAAGAGATAGGGAAGGAGTTGAAGATGGATACATTTCTCTAGGATTTTTGAAATGGGAGAGAGGATGGCAATGGGCCGGAAATTGGTGATATTAGTATTATTGCCACCTTTAGCTTTTTTCCAGATTTGTGGAACAAGACCTTCTTGGATAGAGCGGTTGATAAGGATAATGATAGGGAGGACAATGGCTTCAGCAGCTATACTGAGCAAGTATGAGGGAATGTTATCAGGGGCATTGGTGCATGGTTTTAGTTTCTGCAGGAGTTGTTTTATGGTAGAAGTAGGGATAGGTTTAATGGGGAAAGGAGAGGGTTGAGAGGATGGGGAAAGGGAATGAAAATGGAGGGTGTGATGGGTGAGGAGCAGTGGAAATAGGGATAGGTTTAATGGGGAATGGAGGGGGTTGAGAGGATGGGGAATTAGAGAATGAAGATGGAGTGGGTGATGGGTGATGAGAAGTGGAAGTAGGAGGTGAATTGTTATTAGAGAATGAAGAGATAAGTTTGGAGATAGAGTCTATGAAAAAAAGTTGAATTGGGTGGCAAGATCAATGTCTTGTACATTTGGGCAAGGGATTGGGTTTTCTGTTGTACCAGGTTTTAAGAGGGTAGTTATACCTCTCCAGAACTTTTGTGGGTTGGTTTTATGGTTGCTTTGAAGTAAGGAGAAGTAGTTTTGATGGTCTGTTGTGATAAGCTTTTTAACTAAGTTACGAAGCGTTTTGTACTCATTGAGGGTAGAGGTAGATTTGTTCCTTTGGTAATGTGACCAGGCTTTGCCTCTAAGTCGCATGGTGGTTAGTGTGTTTTTTGTTAGCCAGGGGGTGGTTTTGTTTTTATTCTTTTGGTTTTTAAGGGAGCATGAATATCTAGAAGACTTAGGAAAGTAGCATTAAAGTGTGTGATTGCATTTTCTAGGGGTAGAGTTTTTAAGGGGTACCAGTTAAGTGATTTTAGGGAGTCAGAGAAGGCTTCTGGGTTGAAATTTTTGTGGCAACGGGTAGTGATGTAATTATAAATAACTAGTAAGGGAGAGGGAAGACGCCTAGTAAAGATGGGAAGGTGGTCGCTGAAGGAGTCAGGAAGAGTTCCACTATCAGGGTAGTAGTGGGGGTGAGAGACTAGGATCCAGTCTAAGATGCTGCCACTAATGAAGTCTTTAGAGGGCCTAGTCGTTGAGTTGATGAGTTGGGAGTAGTTATGAAGATTGATGTTTAGGGAGTGAGTAGGGGACTGAATGGAGGACCAATTAATATTGGTGTCTCCCATGATAAAAGTTTCATTAGAGATATTAGGTGAAAGCCAGGAGAGGATGTCTTCAAGTACTGGGACATTGTCTCCAGGGAGAATGTAAAGGGAGGCTATGCATATATATATATTTGTGCTTGTTTAATTGAAGTTGAGCGAGTATTAATTCTGCATTGGCGAACTGGGGGATGGTTTTATTATAGGGAGTAATGCATAGAGAGGATGAGTAGAGTAGAGCTACTCCACCACCCTTTTTTGGCTTCTGTCTGTTCTGATGATAGAGTAGTTAGGTGGTACTATCTCTGCATCTTTTATATGAGGTTTTGGCCATGTTTCAGGAATGGCTAGGATGTCTGGTTTGTTGTGGAGTAACCAGTCATGTAGGTTTGGAATTTTGTTAGCCAAGCTTTGTGCATTAAGAGATGCTAGTTGGATGGATTTAGATGTAGAGGAGGAGGTGTTTGGGCCTGGGTTAGGGTGTATATCTCCAGATAGGAGTATGGATGTTAGAAGTTGGATTGTGTACTAGAGGTATTTTGATTGTTTTGCTTGAGTGATGTGTGTTGAAAGATTTTCGAGGGATATGGAGGATAGAGTGGGTGTTGAGGTTTTATAAGGAGAGATTAGTTTGTAATGGAAACATGATTGTAGTTGATGGGATATAGTTCAGGAGAGATTGAGATGAATGAGTGGGATTGTGATGTATGGAGTGAGCAGGTTGTGTGTAAGAGTGGGATGTGGGTGATGGGGTTAGGCTGGGTAAGATAGTAGATGTAGGTTAGGTTCAGAAGGAGTAATAGTTGAATTGAGAGGATGAATATTTTACATGCATGTTGGGGTTTTGATAAACAAATGTAATGGTGTTGAGTAAGGAGGAGGGAGATATGTGGTGTATGTCTGGAGTGTATGGAGAGTGGATAAGGAAGAGGAAGGGGTGGAGTTTAGTGGTTGGAGAGGAAGTAGGAGTTGCTATGTGGGTATAAATCTAGAGGTAGTGGGGGTGGGTGGGAATTGGGGGTAGGGTTGGGGAGCAGAGTGAGCCCGCAGGGCGAACGGAGCAGGGAAGAACAAAAAAAGAAAGTCAGCAGCAAAAAAGTATCAACCACTGCTGATGATATAAAAAAGGTAAGCAGGTATAGTAGACGTAAAACCAGATATATAGAGGTAAATTTTAGGACTGAAAAGATGTTTTAATTTAATTATTTTCTGATGTACAGGGGGTGAAGTACCAGATAG
The DNA here is from genome assembly GCF_019279795.1 of Protopterus annectens. Lineage (NCBI taxonomy): Eukaryota > Metazoa > Chordata > Ceratodontiformes > Protopteridae > Protopterus > Protopterus annectens. The sequence continues at coordinate 392,538,709 of NC_056743.1, read as the reverse complement.
TTGACAGTGAAAAATACTGGCTCTTGAGCTATTTAGTCAGCTTCATAGGATAGAAGCCAAAGTAAAATTAAAGTTGTACTGTCTTTTGGTTGGTAGGTGCTGCCACCCAGTGGTAAGAATCATGTCTAAGTTTAGGGCTGTTTTATCAATGAGGTAGTTTCTATGGGTGGTTGACTTCCCAAAAGGTACTAGTATGCATTTCTTGGTACTGAATTTTAAGCTTTGGCTTTAGTACCAGTCATTTGTTTGTGCTAGATCTTCCTGAAAGATGTTAGTATTGTGGTGGGTTTCAATGCTTGCTCTTAGCTTGCAATAATCTGCAAACCTGGTAAGCCAGAGGTCCTTGACATTGGCATTGACTTATGAAAAATAGATGGCAAAGAAAAGTGAACCCAGCACAGAGCCCTGGGCGACTCCACTGGTGGCCGACATATTTGTGGAAGTGGTCTCTCTGATTCTAACTTCCTGAAACCCATCCATGAGCCAGTTTGCTATTCAGTGAGTTACAAAGGGTTTTATGTCTAACTCCTTGAGTTTGTATACAATGCCAAATAGGGTATTTTGTTAAATGCCTTAACTTGATTAAGTTAGGCACTAGGCAGTGTTTAGCCCTCATCTATTGCCTTGGTGACCTTCTCCAAGCAGTAGGCATGATCTGCCTTTGACAAAACCAAACTGGGTTGGGTCCAGTGTCTGAAGGTTTCCTATGACATTGTTAATCATTTCCATGAATATTCTTTCCATGGCTTTGCATAAAAGAAGTGACAGACTAATGGGCCTGTAGTTTCTAGAATACATTGATGGTCAACCCTTGTGCCTATGGATGACAGTTGCAGTCTTCCATTCACGTGGCATGAAGCATGTGCAGATGCTATAATAGGTCATGTTTCAAGTTATTTAGAAGGCATCTTGGTATATTATTCAGGCCTATCAAAGCTGTATTCTTAGCCTTACAGCCCACATCAAAGACCTGCTTTCTAGTGATAATTGGAGTGATTATTTTACATAGTATTTCCTGGAGGGGAGCCAGGGGTTAAAGGGAGGTAAAATTGGAGCTGAATTTGTCATCCAGTAGATTTGCTGTTTCCCAGTTTTGTGAACATGGCTGCGTTTACCAGCAGTTCAACACACCATTTTGTGCTGCCACTGAGTTTTCAGACTTTGAATTCCACCAGGGTGGTTTGTTTTTTGAGTTAGTTTTGGGCTTAATGCTGATAGGCACAGCAGACTCAGAGGTTATCACTTAATAAAAGGTAGTTTGCCTTGAAGTAATTTTTAAATGTTGCAGGGTTTGCTGAGGTTACAGAACTGATTCTTATTTCAAAGCAGACTGCTTTACAGTTTGATCTTATCAGAGAGGACACTTGATGGAGAGGGCAGCATTCTCCCATATCTATGTTCCAGTATGTTTGTACCTTTTGTAGGCTTATGCACTAACTGGTTCAGGTTGTTTGTGTTTACAAAGTCTAGGAATTTCTGCAACTATAAATTTGGGGTCATGTATGATTCCCAGTTTATAGAGGGATCAATAAAGTCCCCTGTGAGTATGCTACATTGGATTTGGTTGAATGGCAAGTGTCTTCAGTAGGTCTAGGTATGAACTATGTGTTTCATGGGACATAAAGGGTGACCTATAGCTTGCTAGGATATGGTATGGGACTTTGTCTATGGTACCCTGGACTAGGACAACTCCAGTGTATCATCCTGTTTAACCAACCTAGGGGTATGCCTATTATTGATGTAGATTGAGACACCTCCACCGTTAGTCCTCGTGTGTGCAGTTGCTGATCTAAATGTATGGAAGGCACTGAAGCCTTGCACTGCTGGGGTACTCTCTGCAGCTTTAAACCATGTTTCGATAACTGCACAGATCTTTACATTGTCCAAGGTGAGGAGAGCTTGTAGGGAGTGGAGCTTCTTGTTTATACTCCTGGAGTTGAGAAAAAACACTTTCAGATTTTTTTGGTTAGAGTCTGCTTTATTAGAAGATTTGACAGTTTGGCACTGCCTAAAAAAAATCTCTATAGTTGAAGACAATGTTTATCCAATATTTAAAAGTCTAGGTAGGACAGGTACAGAACATTCTTGACAAGATAATGTGGTTTGTTAACAATGTCCTCCCTGGCTGGCAAATGTTGCATCCCCCTAGAATGACACCAAATACTGTCATCCTATGTACATACTGTAGCATTATCCTCAGTAAAGGTAGAATGTTGCTGAATGCTAGGCACATTCCAGCCTTTGACTCATAGTCCAAGAGCTCCATAATATCTCTATTAATATCATCTCAGGAGGTACTTCTCAGGTTATTTACATCTACATGGACAGTGGCTGAATCATACTAGTACCTGTAGAGCAATGACTTGAGTGCATGTGTAACTTGGTGGATCCTGTTCCCTGATAGGCATCTTACCATTGTCTTCTCATTGTACAGCCTAGTGAGTAGGGCATCATTATGAAGTACAATGGAGTCCTCTATGACTGCAGTCCTGAGTAGTGCACTGGCTTGCCTTATGGGCTTGATAGTCAAGACTCCACTGTCTATTGCTGTATGTACAGAGTTAGGTATTAATTCTGTTGACTGCTTTCTGGTTTGCTGAAGATAATTTTTGCAGGTGGAATGTCTGGGAGATCTCTGATATTTAGAAAGATTGTATATATGTGCCTCACTGTAAGTAGGTCTATGCTTTGGGTGTATAATATATGTGCTGAGTGCAGCAAGTATGTTTCTGGCAACCAGATTATTATAAGTGTTTTACAAGAGAGTTTTGCCTCCAGAGAACATTGTGTATATAGATATCTTGCATAATGTATTTGTTTCTTTGAGGATTAAATGGTTGACAGTGGATATTAGACAACTGTTACATCATCTTAATATAACAATATCCACCAAACTGACTGGGCTTTGTATTAGAAAACTACCCCACCAGCATTTCTGTGAATAAATGGGTGTTGCAACATTGATTGACATAGCAAGGGTGTGTGACATGTCATGTTAATCATGCATGATTGACAAGCCATGCCGATTTGTTAGTGTCATCGTGAATATTCTTTGTGTGGTTGTACTGTGAGATTACGGTTCCCTGCTGAAATTGCCACAGGTTTTATCAAATGCTACTTAGTCTTTCCCTGATAAGCCACTTATTCATTTCAGAATTAAGGAAGACACAGTATCCCAGCAGTAGATGATCACGGCGCTAGTAACTTATCCTGAGAAGGGCACCAAGCCATCACATGGTGAGCACCCACATATTTTTGCTTTACAAATAAAAGTAGTAATATAATTATAGAGAAGTTACAAATATAAATAAAACAAAATTTATTTAACCAAAATCACTTTCTGTAGTATAGTAGAGTATAGTGATCACTTTTGCAGGAGGGAAATCCCCCCCTGCAACCCCCATGTGGGGGGCAGCACCCACCTCCACCCCTGCTACTTAAATATACCAAGTCCAAGATTGCACTGTTTTTGAGGAACATGGTAAATTACACTTCCTTTTCATCAGAATGTGCTTGTACATGTACGTTCTATACTACAGTGAAATTTGTGCTTTCTACATTGTACGTATTTAGTAACTGAGATATGTAGGGCATCAACTCTGATGGCTAGTACTGTGCTGTAGCAGTACATGCCATGCTACAGAAGTAAAAACAGAAGTTTTCTTCCAACTACAGTTGCTTATGTCCGTTTGTTAAACTATTTTGAAAGAAGATGAACAACTCAATGTTTTGAATATTCATATGGTGAACACAGATCTTGTCCTGTTTATTCACACATACAGAAACAATGAACATCATGCACAGGGTGTTTGGCAGGTTTGGGCAATCCTTGCTGCTCTGCATCTGGTGGGATAGTGCTCTAATACAAAGCCACTGACGGTGAAGAAATTGGCAAAGAGCACTTCCATGATATAAGGTCTTTTGTTGAGTTCGCTACAAGGGTGTGGTATATGAGGGGTTAATAGTGGGCTGACTAAGTGTGCTTTTGGTGCTAGAGACAAGACAAGGCTATATAATACCAAATCCAAGGAGCAGTGGTCTGCAATGCACAAACTACATGCTCTGTGCTACTCAATGTGGAAAGTAGTTGCTCTATACTCACTAAAAAGTTTTTGGTACAGTTTCACAGGCAGTTTTAAAGGGAACATTTGGTTTGTAGGTGTCAGCAATTCTACAAGGCATGGTGGGTAGCAGTATGCAAATGCACTAAATTTATACAGGCAAGTAATATACAGGAAACTGTCTTTTAAGTCCTCTGCCTAATAAAATGACTACACATAAAACTTTCTTATGTTTTTCCCAACTCAACTAGATCAGGCCACTACCCACTGCTGCTAGATTGATTATCCCACTCCTCTTAAATGACAACAGTAGGATTCTGTTATTAAATGTTCAACTTCTCTGTGTTTTTTCTCCCTATTTGCTGCTATGAATAGACAACAACACAGCATTTAAAATATTTTAAATTGACTGCTTCTCTCCACTAGAACATTACCTTACTGGACTGTGATGGTTTCACTTTCAAAAATCTTTGGCCTCACCCTGGAAAAGCTTGCTGCAGTCTCCAATTCACTGATGTCATCAAGGCCACTGAATACAGGTAGTTTTCTGGCCATTTCCCTCCGCAAACTGACATCACCGTGACTGTCCAAAAACCCACCCGTGCGGTGATGTCACAGTTCTCTGGTCCTTCCCCTACCAATACAGAAAGTAAAGGCTAGAACAAGGAAACATTACATGAGTCAAGTTTCCTGCTATGAGCTGTCAATCACAGCAGGCAACAGCTTAAATTACCCTTTGCACTTTCACAGCTAGGGAAGTTAGGTGTGAAGGGGGGATTGAAAATGAGTCAAAGTAGTACAATTAGGCTTCTCAAAAGACTTCAGTTTAGCCATTCTAAAAAGAAGCAGCAGTAAAAAGCACATTATCTGTTCTGTGGCATTTGCACTGTTTGTGTTTCAAGTAATCATGGAATGGTTATAAGACAGCAGTGTATGCATGTAATGCAGTGACAGGACCTTTGTGAAGAAAAAGGCCTGCGTGATATATTTTTTTTACAGACAAGCACTGCATTGTGGGATAACTACAGGCTGACTAAACTATTAGAGTTACTTCAAGATGCCAGACCCAATGTGGTCAGACTCAGAAATTATGTATAAAAATATTTAAACACATGTAAATAGTTGCAGAGTGGTGTTAAAATGTAGGAAACACCAAACCATGATTAAATAAACATGTTTTTGAGTCTGTGGGTGTGGTTCTCCTTTAATGGAAAAGCACAAAAAAGATTGATTGAGAGTATAATTTGTTAGCAAAACAACTTAAACAAACCACCTGGACAAAGCAATTTCAAGTTTTTGAGACCTTTACAATGATTTAAAGAGCAAAATCAACAAATATGAAAAAAATAAAGCAGTAGAACTCTAAAACAGTTAACTGAAGTGTAAAATAAAAACATCAATCTCTTATCTGCCTAGGATAGCTCAGGGTTAATTCAGGTTCCACTCAAAGTGTGATGTGGGTACCATGCAGATAGGAGCTCTAGGAAAATAAACAGGAGACAATTTGAAGGAAAGGAGGTTTGCTGACAAAGCAATACTGGTTTATTGGGTGGACACTCAGTATTATAGCTTATACAACAGACAATAGTAATGAAAGAGGGGAGGGAGGGACTTTGGAAGTCAGATTACCATAACTGGCAGATGCCAAAGACACAGCCTTTTAGAAACACAACAGGAGGGTTGGTAAAAATTGAAACTGCTAGAATTAGGCTACTTATAGGTGGATTTAATCAAATAAAGTCAGTATTGGCATTCTAGTCTTATGATTCTGAGCTACAGGTCAATGCCCCCAGACAAGTTAGAATCTCATAAACTTCAGTGTGATGTCTCAGTGGGGAGTGGGAAACACACAAAGAACAGGGGAACAGAAAGGCACTGGAAGGCAACTCTAAGCAGGTAAATGAGACACAAAATAGAAGATGCTAGTAGTAAAACTCGAATATAAATAACTGTAAAAGCACTGAAGCACCAATCCTGGACCTAAACATACAATGCTCCCCCTATTGCAATTCAATCACAAACTAAGGCACCAGACTGTGCAGAAGTTTACCAGTAATGCAGTTTATGGAAAAATGTGGCAATAAATGACAAATGAGGCTCAGCTATGGTTGCAGGTCATAGTTCTGCCACAACTAAAATGAAACTATAAGACTAGGGCCCCAGACATGGTTCAAAACACAAAACAGCTAATGTTTACAAATAATTCTACTTTAGCAGATTGAACTGCAGTATTATGTATAAACGAAGCTAAGATTGTGCAGTAATTTACAATCTTCTCTCAACTGCAAACAAAGCTACAAGACTAAGGTCCCAGCACAAATTAAAAAAAAATACAAACATATGACTTTTTGGGCTAAAACTTGAGAAAAAAAACAACAACAACAGAAATGTGGAAACAAATAACACAAAGGCATAATTGCAATTTAAAATACTTAAAAAGAATTGAAAATAAAAACTTTTTTTTTCCTTTCCTTTTTAATGAAAATCTTGATTGTCTCAGTTCAAGGCTTTCCACACCTTCTGAATTACATGCATACATACATACATACATACATACAAATCTTTGAAGCATGGGCATTAATTCCCTTCTAGGTTGCCAATATACCAAAACACTTGTTCCCTAAATAAGTGTCCAGGCTGTTCTTAAAAATATCTAAACTAGTACTTGCATTAATGTAATTTGGTAGTCTGTTCCATGCATTGGCTACTCTGTGAGAGAACCAATTAGTACACTTCGCATTCCTATAGAATCTTCTACATAGGTTTTCTGATGATTCTCTAGTACTTTTTGATAACCCCAAACATTCCCAGAGGTAGTTGTCTCTAACTGCCCTATATACCTGAATAAGATCTCCTCTTAGATATCTGTAAGAGTCACTGTACAAGTTCAAATATTTTAGTCTTTCTTAATTACTTAAATTTTCACATCCATATATGGCCTTGGTATATTTCCGCTGTACTGTTTCTAGTTTACTAGTGCTTGTTTTCTTATATGGTTTCCATATTGTTATTACATACTCAAGTTTGGGTCTAATGTAAACAAACAATTAATTCATTATTTTTGATTTCTTGGACTTTATAAATCTTTTTATACAACCTATAGTTCTATAACTATCATTAACCAATTGGTTGACATGATTAGAAAAATTCATAGCTGAATCTACCCATATGCCCAGATCCTTAAGTAGGTCTACAGTTTCAATCACTGTGTGCAGTATTAAATATTCACCTTTCAATTTATGTCTCCCAAATCTCATATGCTTAGTTTTGCACAGGTCTTTTTAAATATAATGTAATTTAATTCCAATTTCTGGAGTTACCTGGATGTCACTCAGACAACTTATGACCCCTTTTGTGGAGCCAAACTGTTTTTCATAAGATTTTGTAAATATATATATATATAATCTGTTGTACCTGAGAATACATTTTAGAATGTGCACACAGTTTATCAATTTGTGTGTCTTTACTCCTTTCACATCTTATGTATCTATAAAAAGGTTTCCTATTATGCTCAATATCTTTATATAAATTTTCTTCAATTTTTTCTTGATCTTGTCTCATGCTATGCTTATCTGTTTATCCAACTTGTTTATTTTTGTTTTCAAATTTGTAGTTCGATCTCTTCCATTTCTAATATTTTTTGTCTCTCACCTTAATCAGATATCTTGTTGTTATGGAAATATATCCCTCTGATGTTGTGAATGAATATTATTCCAGTCTGTTTCTGGTAAATTTAAGTCCCCAGCTAGTATAAATCTTCCTTCCTGTGTTTCATGCAAGAAATGTATGAATTCCTCTAGGTCATCTGCACTTAACTTTGGTGGTTTATACACTCAAACAATTGTTATATGTTCCAGGGTTGTCTTTATTATCACAGTTACACAGTCTATAGTATTGTGTTATCACTGAACATGTAATAATCACAGGTCTCGTAGCTATCATTAATCCCTATCATAACACCTCCACCTAATTTTTTTGTTAGAATGTCTGTTACAGTAAAAACAATTATACCCTGAGAGAACTAGTTTCCAGTCATTGTTCTTTAACCGTGTTTCACAAACAATAACAACATCAATCTTGTGGGAATGCAGCAAATTTTCCAATAAAAACTTTATTATTAATGCTCCTAGAATTAACAACCATCAGAGATGCATCAAATTTTGCTATCTGTGAAATGCTAAATTTTCGATCTGGTAATCCTGCTTAGTGTTTGTCAAATACTGCAAAATATAAAAGACATAGTGAAGGGATTACATAAAGTACCAGCATTTCATGCACCTTATTATATTCTCTAAAACCCTATTAGTGCTGCAGCTATCACATTGCAGATGGCACTAGGAGAGAAATGTGTTGTACTGAAATGCCATGGAGGCATTCTCTGAGAGACATTACTGATGCCACCTCTAGTTTATAATAATATTTTCATTAACCAGGAAGACATTTTTATGAGTAGGCCTTATGACTATATCATGATACTGGGCCTACTACATATAACCGTGCTTCTATGAATGCACCATCCTGGCTGCTTTGCAAGGCATTGCTCTGGTACATTCTGCTAGCCATTCAGTTGCAGTCACCAGCACACTGTGTTGGCTGGCATCCTTCCAACTAGATTTGGAATGTTTGTGCCTGCCACTCACTCCCATCCTACCTGATAATACTTCCAGGGAGTGAGGTAGCAGATCAATCCTGAGTCAGCTGGGTGACAGTCAAGATTTTATCCCAGTGTGTCATAAAACTAGATTCTCATGTTTGACATTTGCCTTTCCGTTTAACAAAAGTAGAAATGGCAGCTGATTAAAGTTATGTGTTAGTAACCACACTATTTTTTCATTGAATGGACGAAAGCCGGAATATAATCACGAGACTGGATAAGAGCTGGAATGTGATCAGCAAAGTGAGTGAGTCAAAGAAAGATTCTTCCCTGTTGAGGTATGAAAAACATTCCAAAATAAGCTTTTCTTAAGTTGTCAAAGGGAAGATTGCAAGTTTTTGATGTTACAGTAGAATATTCCTTAATGTGAAGATATGTAAGATAGGTGAACTGCATATGAGGATCAAGGAAAAGGTTAATAAATTCAGTTCAGCAGTGCAAAGACACAGTTGCAAACTGTGCACATATAACAAGGCTTTGTTTATGATGTAGGAAAGAGCAGACAGACAGGCAATCAGAGAACACTTGCCCAACTGCTTTAATGAATGTACATCTTGCTTGGACTATCCTTTGCTGGTTGAAGCTACAAATTGAAATTTGCTGTGTAAACACAAGCTAGATCATTCAGATGTTATGATTCAGACATTGCACTCAAACTGTCACAAAGTCTAAACAATTGTTTGCCTGCTTTTTGTTCCATGTGGTTGTATTGAGATGTTAACTGGTATCACATAGTACTGTATTAATATGTTTTAACTGTTTTCATGGCATTGTATGTATGCCATTGATTAGTATCAACTATTTATTTTTATTTATGTTTTTAAATCTGATTTATTGTGGAGACCAGGATACTTTACTGCTGTAAGTATCTGTGCAATTCTTGACTCTGTTTCTGGCCTGTTAAAGTTGCACTTTCAGTGAATCATTCTCCACTTGGATGTTCTGACATTTATTTATTTGTTCAAGCATAAGTTTGCATAAATCTTTGATTAATAGTATTGTTAATTAATCATGATCTAGTTAACATTGCTTTAGATCTACTCTCTTTTGTACTTTGTTTTATATAAACCACAAATTACATCTTCCTCTATTAAGGTTTCCTAACCCACCCCTTTAGAAAAAGAAAGAAATTCAGTCAAAGGGGTGGAGATGATATAACTAATTTGGAAAAACTGAAAGAAGAATTTTTGAATCATACAAACTGTCTGAGTTAAGTGTGAGCCTGATATAAATACTTTGGTTATTAATGGTTCTGAGTTTTTATTGAATGCATATGATAATTCTTTACTTAAAAGTTTAGGTTATGTCCTAACTTCATAAGGTTCACATTTAGAAGTGCTTTTTTATTTTGTAGACAACTAAATTAAGCTCTGTTTTTCTAATAGACCACAGACAGTAATTTGTATGTATGAGATGTGGAACTTAAACACAAAAAAAATCTAAACTTCAAGTACCCTATTTTTAGTGGGGAAGCTATTTGAAGGATCAATAATGAAAAACTTTTTACAGAGTTCTAAGCAGTTGTTTAGAAGCTATGGGGAAAATCTGCTGATAAGGCATCATCAAATAAATTAAAAAATGAAAAATCATCATTATCACTAATGCCAGGAAAGAAGATGTGGAAGTGGTGTGGGACAAATTTGTATACTTAGGTAAGCTTAAGAAGCAAATATTAGATCATAAGTTTTACATCAAATTATAGTTAGATCCTGCACCTATCTTTCAAACTCAGGTTAAGGAATCTTAACAATATTAGGTAGACTATTTGGTGATGTCACATGACTTGATGCGTGAATTTTTAGTTGACAATCCACAAGCTGAACATTTCTACATCCTACCTAAAAATATGAACTTTCCATCTTGGTGTCCTATAGTATCCATTATAAGGAGCATATCTTTATACTAGGAAAATGTTTATAATATATATATATATATATATGTATATATATATATATATATATATATATATATATATATATCTTTATATATATATGTATATATATATATATATATATATATATATATGTATATATATATATATATATATATATATATATATATATATCTTTATAAATACAAATGTAAACACACATACACAAGGATACTGGGATCCTCTATTATAACAAAATGCTACCATATGCCACTTAATATTAGTTCACACAGTATACCACCCTCCATCCCTTTATAAATTTTCAGTAACTACTTTATGACATTCTAGGTCATGGGTTGACTATCCTAGATGCATCAGGCAGGAACCATTCCTGTTTGGACATCATTCCATCATAGATTCTGATAGCGTACTGTTATAAAATCAAAATGTACAATATCGAAGCATGAAATGTTATTTAATGAACTACTAAAATGCTCCTTATTTTAATAGATTATGAAACAGTAGATTACTTCCTGTTTTGAACTGATTTCTTATACCTATATATCACTTGCAGCTTTTTTCTACAGTTACAAATAAATACCTGTGCGTAACAGGGGCTACTTATTTCCATAACTAAGAAACAGCAACTATCTTTACATTTTGTTGAACTAAAATTGAATAACTACATAAAGATCAAGTCTGAAGAGAATCATTGGTGGTGGAAGATATGGACTCTGAAACAACAAAATGCCTTTCAGCAGGGCATCTGTTTCAATGTTTTACTTCTCATGTTTTTTATTTATAAAAATTGTTGAGTTTATTTAAATTATCTTTAACCCTTGGTGGGAAAATTAGATGGAATGAAAAGTGAGTAACACCAGACATGATCTGCAGTGTGATTTGATTGTAAATAAGAAAAAAATATATTTACCTTGTATGTTTTAATGTATAACCCTTATGGACTGTCGCAGTCAACCTTATGTTCCTGAGGGGTCCAGTCAGACAGCTATCTCTAATATTATGTTTTCTTTTTCCACCATGGCTTTTCTCATGTTTTGCTCTGAGGCAGTAAAGGACACGATCAGATCTTAAGAGGCAATGTTTTTACTGAGCTAGCTGCTGCAGTAACTTTGGAATTGTCATCACTATCTGCTAAATAATTCAATTATATTATGTTCTAGCAAGAACATAGCAGATGTAGTGAAAAGGTTATTCAGTGCCCTGAACCTTGACCCTAATCAGTGGTGTCCTGTATTTACCATGTTGTTTTCCTTGCTACAATTTTATTGTGGATCTAATTTCATTAAATCTGATCCTCGGCCAATTTAAATGGTTTATTGGCATTAGATATCCTGCTCTGGGATAAATACCAACTACTGTGTTATCAAATTACCCTTCATTTTTCCTGCTAAATCATTCAAACACTTTAAATGTTTGTATTACATGATATTTTTTTTCAAATAAGTGCAAGTAGCTCACATCATGACATTTGTAAAAGTGAGAACAACACATAAAGTAGTAGAGTGTGCTACATTTTGTGCTGCCATCAGCATTTTACATTTAACACCAGTGAGCTCCGTTGTACAGAAAACATTGCAATAAGTAGATATTCCCCTGCATAGCATGATTCAATCATAAATGCCATATTGATACACCTTCTCCTTGAAACCCATTGTTCATCCTGTGGGAAGGAAAGGGTCCATACATCCTCTCTGTTGATTTAAATCTCTGAAAAGAAAGAAAGAAAAAAAAGATGCAGTACACTGTGCAGGATAATGTTGACAATGTACTGCATTCTACATGTATATTGTTTACACTATGCAAGATAATACCATGAACAATTTCTACCTTTGCCATTTAATCCAGACATAAGAAAGATTGTGTCATATTATGGCACACTGTCTGACAGTGGGGCATTAAGAGCTCCATCAATTTTGATGTAGCTAGCACCATACAAATATAAGGACAGCTTTGGTGACAAGACAGACATAGACCTCATGCACACTGTCAACAGCAGCCCCTTGAAAGGCAACAGGAAAAAAGCATGGAAAGATGAAAATTACACATGCAAAAAGCCCCCCCCCCCTACAAATATCTGCTTTTATACTACATGACATTTCTACTCATGCAGCATTTCTGGAATCAAGCATAAGCTGTTATTTGTTCCTTGGATGATCACATCTGCTCTCCTCACCACCTATTTTATCGAATGTGCTGGAGTCATCTTCATCTAGAGGATCCAAGTCTTCTTTCTTTCTTTCTTTCTTTCTTTCTTTCTTTCTTTCTTTCTTTCTTTCTTTCTTTCTTTCTTTCTTTCTTTCTTTCTTTCTTTCTTCTCTCCCTCTCTTTTTTTTCTGTCCTGCAGGATCTTCACTGGGGACCTATAAATGATGGAATTGGCACATTCTCTTTGCTCTTTACCTGATTCCTAGTCCCCTCAAGGATGGAGCTGGGTAATAGAAGCTCTAGATCTAGTACACGTTGTGTTACAAGCACGAAATACCCATGACCGACACCACTGTTATTAGAAAGGCTTTGGGCCTCCTTATGCTGTAGGACCCAAGCACTTTCTCTAAGCACCTGTGTCTGTTTGCATTATTTAGGGTGTTTGTCACATCCTGCAAGGATGAGCCTTTACTCTGTTAGAACACTTTTGAAGTCACATGGTATAGAAAACTTTATTAGGCTTTCACCTAATGTGATTTCCACAAGGCTTCACCAAACATTTACCTCTGTCTGTAGGTTTCCCATGTGTCTAAGATTTTGGCCCTGGATTTTTAATTTGTATAACTTTGTGAGGCAACACATATCAACTCTATAAGACCACATTTTACAAGCAAGTGTCTATGTGTGTTATTTTGCCGAAATGTCCTCTCCATTCTCTGGTTTGTTAGTACATTTGCATATAGTCTCAAATGTCAGGCTACACAGATCATCAAATTGCTTATTCAAAACTGAAAATGGTCACTTGTCCTCCATCTCTCCAGCCATCTTCAGAAATTTTCTGGAAAGTAAATTTGCAATTAAACCACTGTCTTGGTGATAGTATTCCTCAAATTACCTTTCTTGTTTTTGCCATGCAGTTGTCAGGGGCACTGTGCTGGCTACCTGAAACCTTTGTTGATTTCTCTAAAACTACAGACTGCATGTCTCAAGCACTTCATCTCCATCACCTCAGCCTTCTTGTTCTGCTCTGCATTTACTGTCCAAGTATCTTTTTAATATAGTAGTAATGGTACTATCACAGTTTTATATAATTACTTTCCAAGTCCTTTGGCATGTTTTTGTCATGCATTACTCATGCACTTTGTGAATCTTGGCTGCATAACATCTGATTCTAGATATGAACTACTCATTTAGACTTACTATCTCTTCAACCCCGCATCCTGGATACTTGAGGCTTTTAACCTGTTCCTGATATGACCACTGTATTCTGTTTCCCATATTTACTGCCCAGTGATTATGATTAGCCCCTGTGAAACACCCCTTTTTTAAAATTTGGTGCTTGATGCATACATATACATTGTGCATATATATATATATATATATATATATATATATATATATATATATATGTGTGTGTGTGTGTGTGTGTGTGTGTGTGTGTGTATGTGTGTGTGGAGAGAAGCATGGAATTAAACCTATGTATATGTGTATATATAAGGTATATGACATTAGACATTTTATTACATGTGAAACTGATTGGATTGTTTACATGGCAGTTTGCCAGTGTTGTGCTGTTTAGGTGGGGCAAACATCTCATCCCTTTAAGCATAGGATAGCTACACATCTTAGCGATATTAACTGTAAATGAAACAGGAGTGCATTTTATAAACATATTATTGAATGTGCTGCTGCCACTTTAGCATTTATCCAAACTGACTAAACAGAAATTATTAGATTACAAAGAAAGACTTTGGATAATAAATTTGTAGGCTATTTATAATCCAAGCCTTAATGAATATTGGTATAATATGATGATTTTTGATAATTTATGGCATTTATATGCATGTTTATGTGTATATTCACATACATATGCCCTTATTTTTATGTGCATATGTATGTATTATATTTTTCTATATGTTATACCTATTGACTGATGGTCATATGTTATTGTGAATTTCTTTTGTTGTTTTGGACTTTTTTACACATCATTAATGCTTAGTTTTTATGTTGTACATTGACGGATATGTAGTAGGGGGTGATTACTGTCACTTTAAACCATTATTTAAGTCCTTTTGGAAAATAAGATGCAATACTAGAATGATGATGCCAGAGGGTGAAACCAGTACACTGCTGTAGCCATGAGCTGTGAGCTGTTAGCTGTTGTGTGCTGTTTATTTCATTGCACTGAACTGAAGAAAAGAATTTAGGTAAAGAAGTATTTTCCTGAATTTTTTGTGCTAGACTTATTTTTATAGCATCTACTTAGCCATTTTGGTTCCACACAGGGCTGGTTGGAATGTTGTTCTGGATTTTGTGGTTCCTTGTGTGTATGTGTGTGTGTGTGTGTGTGTGTGTGTGTGTATTTATATAGTCATACATATGCATACACACACACACACACACACATATATATATATATATATATATATATATATATATATATATATATATATATAAAATTACACATTTGTCTCTCTTCGTAGAGAGATAGATAGACAGACAGACAGACAGACAGATACTATATAAGCATAAACCACAATGACCACAAATGGCCAAAACTCACCTCAGAGACACATTGATTAATATGCAACAAGCATAAACCTCAGTGCATGCAAAACTAAAATTATAAAAACAAGTGAAAAATTTGTTTTTTATTTGCATCTCACATCTGCTGCTAATTATGTATACAAACTCTGAAGTCACAAAAGAGTGGAGAAAGGGTCAAATCCCACTCAGCACTGAACAGTGATCCCACAAAAAAAATTCTGGCATCCTGTGATGAACCTGCAGTCCAACAAATCAGCCCTCCTAATTAAGCATTCAGTATAAAGAACATGTAACCTAACACAGTGAACTCATATATATATATATATATATATATATATATATATATATATATATATATACAGTTTCATTCTTTGATGGATTTGCAGCAAAGAAATTGTTATTTTTCTTTTCCGTCAGTTATTAAAATTTGTCTGTTGTATCTCTCTCATGACACATGAAAGCCGTTGCGCCTCATGTTGACAGAAAATTGTATTGAATCGCTTTTTGCAATACAACTAAATAATTACATTTATTGTGTGCTATTAATTACAGTTAAGATGTAATTCATCACTAGGAATTATGGGTAATGTATCCAGTGAAAGGATAATTACCTCCAAGAACTGCAGCAATAAAATACATTTTTTTCTGGGCACACTATTCCTAAACTGGTAATCAGAAATCAATTAAACAATTTGTCTAATTAATCCGTTTCCACAAACTCATGTCAGTATAACTGAATCATAATTTAATTGTAAGTATTTTAATGGATGGTCTTTTTCTGTGAGATTCATTGAAAGAGATGGAGGTTCTAACTATCACATTTCCTCCAGAGTATGGTTAAGTAATCCTTAAAGGTGGTCTTGCCATTTAACAAATTGTTGATTTATCTTTTAACCATCACTGGATAGATTTTTATTAGGTCATATTTATTTTGCTTATCACATATTTTTCTTTCTCTTTTTCTTCAGTGTGGTCTACCCCATCTACTTTTTCATGTATTGACTACTTCTTCATAAAACTCCTATCAAACATGTAGCCATGTCAGCTGCAGTAGTGCTGGAAGCAAAGCTTTTACTTGGAAGTTAGCCAGTTTCCATCACTACAGGTGTGGTTTAATTTCCAAACCTTATGCAAATTAATTTTCTACTTTGCCTGATCAAATAGTCCTGTAAGAAGATGATAACATACCAGTTTACATATCTAAGACCCATAGCCGGCCTTAGGCATAGGCCAACTAGGCATCCGCCTAGAGCGCCGCTTGAACAGAGGCACTTTTCCAGTATTTATTTGATGTACATAGATCAGGATGGGGGCATCAGGTGGTGTGGTGGGGGCAACGTGGAGCACTTTTGCCTAGGGCACCAGTTGACCTAGGGCAGCTCCTGCTAAGACCACTTAAATATATCCAGCAACCCTTGATTAAGTTCTGAGTTAAAGGCAACAGGCTTTACTGACAGTATCTGCTGTTCAGCAAATCTGAAACCAAATTGATACTTCTCAGGTGACAGCCATACTTTGTGGGCATCATGAAGTATGACGATAATTTGTTACATAGTTTATGGGATCCCTAAACTCATCTTCTTCGTCTTTTGAACTATGTTTCTACCATGATTTATCAGATTTATTACAAGTTTTGTTGGCATACTGACTAAAACTACTCCTGAGCAGTAAGATGGTAACATCTGTGGCTGTTTGCTCACTTATTTTCCAGTACCTGTTTTAAAACATGCAGGATCATAGGCAACCAGAGGCTGTCTCAGCACTAAGACATGGAACTTCTGGTGGATAGGTGCTGATTTATTGCTAGATGAAAAGCTTTTATTCACTCCCATACATGATGCAGTCATGTGGCAGTGGAAATGTTCCCCAGTTCAGCTACAACATGTCTTGGGAATGTATAAAGAAAGTAGTACAGCCTACAAAGTCAAACATGGATACAAGGAAGACACACAGACTTTGCAGAGAATGCAGGTTTAACCACTGTATTATCATGCTACCACGAGTGTGCTGATTGGTCTGTCCCATTATTTTGCACATTTTTTAAAACAAATGATTGTTTATTATATAATGCATGATGCTTCTATCCTTGCTGTTTCATAATATTCTTCACAAGTAACATGGGAATTTCTTTTGCAATATTTACTGTTTACAAAATGCTCTTATGTCTTCATACTGCCATTGGTAAAGAAATGCCATAGTATTGTATAAATCAGTAGCATTTTACCAATCTAGATAAACCAACCATATTTGACCTTAACTTATATATTCTGCTAATAATACTACTAGTAATAGCATGTCACATAGACTAATTTTGGCCATTTAATAAATACGCATCTGCTGCATAGCACATGCAGTATTTCAATGAATACATTTCTATGTATAAGCGATGCATCTGTTGTCAGGCATGACCTTCGATTCTTATTTGTATAACATACATCATGTTTGTAGCCATACGGAATTCCTAAAATGCCAAAAGCATGACGGTCATAATACTCTTTACTATACAATTAAGCTGAATAACTCTAACAATAGTGAACTGTAAGCTTACTTACAATTACATTCAATTACAACTCAAGTAACTGAAGTTGTAGGTATAAGCGGCCATATATAAGGGAAATAAAGAGCAAAAGAATAGAAACAAAGTGCGACTTAT
This sequence comes from Protopterus annectens, assembly GCF_019279795.1. Taxonomy (NCBI): domain Eukaryota; kingdom Metazoa; phylum Chordata; order Ceratodontiformes; family Protopteridae; genus Protopterus; species Protopterus annectens. The sequence goes on along the minus strand of NC_056743.1, from coordinate 392,520,758 downwards.
CAAACAAATTTTCTTCTGGATATAAAAGTACTAGCCTCTTTTATTGACACCAGACATTATGAGGTTTCTAAACATTAATTAGAATGTTTATTGCTAACAGTATATCAAATTATATCCATGCTATTATTGTAAAGAAGTAGGCAATTTCACAATCACATGAGAATATGTAAAACACAAATACTTATAATCATTTGGCTCTGAACATAACTAGACTGCTGTCATCTTCAATGATACCAAACATTCTGGTATTCTAAATAGTAATATGAATGATTATTTTTGCTGTATTATCAAATTACAGCCATGCAAATGTCACAATCAAATAGCCTGTTTTCCTACAGAATATATAAATCACAGCAGCTTATAAAATCATAGTTAACATGCCAATTTTGAGAATATAGACACCCTATGTTCAGTATATATTTTTGTATGTTTTCGTCTGAAAATAACATATTTTTTACTAAACATCATAAATATTTAGGAGTTATGCTAGATTATATACTTTCTTTTCAACATGGTATAAATTCTACTGTAGCAAAAGTTTCTACCAAGTTTAAAGTCTCCTATATATTTTCAAACCTATTACGTTTTGAAAACGGTCAATTCTTTGTTATTATTGTCCCAGTGCCAAAGCCTGAATATGCATTGCCTTTAATCGCCCCAGTGTCTGGCCACAATAACACCAGATTCCAACACCCACTAGTATAGCTGTCTCAGAGCATTGCATGTAGCCTACTGTTTAAGCCACCTCCAACATGTGGCAAACAACGGTTCCACTTGGGCATTGATATGCTCTATGCTGTAGGCACTATGCCTGCACTCCTGCAGATGTTAGTAGTACAGTGCTTGGAAGATGCCAGGTTGATAGTTGGTTCACTATGGTAACTAATGAATCCTCAGACATTGCCTCCTCAGTTCTAACTTTAAATTTCCTATTCATTAACCAGTTCCCAATTCACTTTATTATATAACCATTGATGTTAGTGTTGTACATTATCTGATAATCATAACATATGGGACAGAATCAAATGTCTTAGAATAGACTAAGCACACCATGTTGACAGCTTCCCGTACATGCTAATAGAAACATATTCAGTTTGACATGCAGTATTTTCCTTCATCCATGCTGAAAAATATCTAAGTCTGGTCATAATACCTTAGCCATTAACTTATAAAGCGCACATTAAAAATGCCTACAGTTAAAATGATGCTTTGTTAGTATGAGTACCTTCTCCTCCAGGATTATTATCTGCTTATTTTTTTATTTATATTAATATTTTTGTTACCTTAGAATGGACAAAAAAGCACCAAAAATGCACGATGGGGACACCAATTCAAACTTTTTAGCGTAGTCAAACTTATTAAAGTTTGACTATGCTAAAAACATTGAATTGGTGTCCCCATCGCAATTTTTTGGTGTTTTTTTGTTCATTGGTTTGTTGTTGCACCTTTGCCTGGTACTGCTGTGGTGTTTTAGTTTACCTTAGAATGGACTTGTCTTGTCTAATCATGTCATAACCAGAGCTCCTTGTCAGCTCCTTTGTATGTGATTTCAATCAGGTTTCTATAATAATAAGATCAGGTTTATACAGATCTGTGAATACCTAAAGCTGCCCTTCCTTACTTCATGTTCTGAGAGCATTCAAGTACATGATCCAAAAATCACTTGTATTTCTGCCTCTGGGAAGGGATAGGAATGTGCTATGACAAACAATGGTAAACAGAGTCCTCAAATGAAAGATTATATTAAATTGTGCCCTTTTAAGGCACACTCAATATGCATAGCTTGTGCTACATTTAAGAGATACATGATCCAGAGCAACTGAAGGTATAAACTCATGAGATTGCCTGAATGATCGATTGATTGATTGATTAGTTGATTTTTAGCATATGAGAAAGGGTTTTTCTGAAATTCCAAAGGACATAAAGTTGTCTTATAGGGACCACGAGATTTACTTTTTTAGACAGGACTCTATTTTAATTTGATCTTTTCTTCTTCATGATAATTTCCTTTTCCAGTAATTATAGTGTCATCTAGAATATATTAAGCATGTGAGATGCCTTATAATAACTAGTCACTGGTTCATTTTTTTTTTAAATCACGAAGCTGAAGCTATTCCAAAAGCAGAATATTTATAGTGCTAAAGATTGTTTCCCATTGATTGTCAGATACTTTCTGATACCTTATTCTTCTAAGTTTATTTGTTTACATCCTAGGTCTATGTTATTGATTTCTCACCCATGTGGAAGGGCAGAGATGTTCTCCAGTCATAGCAAGGCCATTTACCTTTCCATTTACTGTTGCTTAAAACTGTTTACAGAGTATTCCTGAGTCTGCATTCTTTTCTTGTTGCGTAGTATAAGGCTTGCATTCTCTTCTGCCCATACATATATACAGACATACATACAAAGGTTTCAAGCAAGGGCATTAATGCCCTTCTAGCTTGTCAATATACCAAAACATGTGTCCCCAAAATAAATGTCCAGGTTGTTCTTAAAAATATCAAAACTAGTACTTGCTTTAATGTAATTTGGTAGTCTGGGAAAAAGGGGATAGGGAGTAAACAGGAAAAAAAGTAATGTAGGTGTAAACTGGAAAAAAGGAGGATAGGGCATCAATAGGGGGAACAGTGGATAGGACATGCTTTTCTGAATAAGAAAATTAGGGGTTGGAAGGGTGGTTTAATGGCTAAGGTGTTTGCCTTACAAACACAAGATGCAGGGTTTGAGTCTCACAAGGGATAATTGGCTGGGCTTGAAATGGCTCGCATGGGCAGTTAGCTTAGTACTATACTATGAACCTATGTTCCAAGCATCAGCTACTCTGTCAGACAACCACTTAGTACACTTCTCATTCCTATAGAAACTTCTACATAGGTTATCTGATGATTCTCTAGTATTTTTGATAACCCCAAACATTCCCAGAGGTACTTGTCCCTAAATGCCCTATATACCTGAATAAGATCACCTCTTAAATATCTGTAAGAGACACTGTACAAGTTAAGATATTTAGGTCTTTCATAATAACTTAGATGTTCACATCCAAGGATGCCCTTGGTATATTTCCGCTGTACTCTTTCCAGTTTATTCATGCTTGTTTTCCTATAGGGTTTCCATATTGTTATTCCATACTCAAGTTTGGGTCTAATGTAACTAACAAACAATGACTTAATTATGTTTGATTTCCTAAACTTTATAAATCTTTTTGTAAACCTATAGTCTATAGCTATCATTAGCTAATTGGTTGATATGATTAGGAAAAACTCATAGCTGAATCTACCCATATACCCAGGTCCTTAAATGAGTCTACAGTTTCAATCAGTGTACTGTATTAAATATTCACCTTTCACTTTATGTCTCCAAAATCTCATATGCTTAGTTTTTGATGTATTTATCAACATATTATTCTCCTGTGCCCAAATGGTCAATTTACTCAAATTATTTTGCAGACATGCCTTATCTGTAACACTTGTAACCAGTTTACCCAATTTCAGGTTGTCAGCATATAGACTGTAGAACACCTCAGCTGAAAAAGTAAGGTCTCAAAGATACAATCTAAACAAGTAAGGGCCTAGGACAGAGCCCTGTGGGACACCTAGACTATAACCAAGGATTTTACCTGTCCAGTTGGTGTGTGATACTTGCCATGTCCTATTTGTAAGTCATGCAGCTACCCATCTTATCAACAGTACATCAATACCTAGTTGTAATAATTTATTGATCAGTGTTTTGTGTATGACTCTGTCAAATGCTGAAGTTAAATCTAGGTAAATCACATCACAGTGCAATTTTTCATTCATAACTGTTACTATATTGTTATAGAACATCATGTTACAGGTGGTAATAGATCTATTTTCAACATATGCATGCTGATATATGGTTTCAAGTCCCAACCTATCCAGTTCTGACAATAATTTATCCAGTATTACCTTCCATTATTTTTCCACAGCATGAAAGTAGACTTAAGGATCTATATGATTCTGGGTTTGTCCAACTCCCCTTTCCCTTAAAGACAGGTTTAATAAGTGCATGTCTCCAATCTTGAGGAATCTCCCCATATTTATATGACCTAGTGAATAATAGATATAATGGTAGTGTAAGTTCTTGCTGAAGTGTTCTCAGGTCATTGTTACTTATTCCGTCTCCTCCGTGCACTTTGTTTGGATCCAGTTTGCGCAGTTCTTTTTCAATATAATCTAATTTGATTCCAGTATCTGAGGTTACCTGGATGTCACTAGGACAACTTATCGCCTCTTTTGTGGAGCCAAACTGTTTTGCATAAGATTTTGTAAATATATCTATAATCTGTTGTGTCTGAGAATACATTTTAGAATCTGCATGCAGTTTAGCAATTTCACATGGAATCCCTTTTTCTGTAGCAGTTTAATTCAATTCAGCCTCTGTCTTTGGCTTGAGAGCTGTCTTTTGGAAACATAAGAGTATATATATATTTTTTCTCAGCAGATGTTTTGCCTTTAGGTATTATTGTGTCTCTGTTTAGAAGGACAGCTTCAAGCTCCTGCAACAGCTGCTGCAGTTTAAGTATAAAATGTTCTTTGTATGGAATGCAGAGACATTTGAGTGTGCCATTTTAATAAGATTTTATGCCTCTGCTGAGTATGTTACAAATTCAACCACCTTTTGAATCTGTACTACCACAAGATCACTGTTTTCAGCTTTAACTGTCAACTAACATTGTGACAGAATTTCCCTTATGAGTGTCAATATTTTCTTTTACGGGTATCTGTGCTAAGTGCACGTTTTACCAGATTTCCATGCATAATTCATAAAAATTAACAGTTTTCTGATCATACACCGTTCTATATGAAAAGGGCACCTACACTGGGAATTGCCAGAAAAGCACTTGCTGACATTTTTTTCCTTGGAATATTATAACGGTATTCATACTACTTGATAAATTATGATTTATTCCATGACATTTTTCAAACGTTTTTCTTCTGTCCGGTTTTCATTCATTTGCACTTTAGTGCATAATTAATTCATTCATTCTACTCTCTCCTTGCTGCCTCAATTTCTGGGATCCTCAAATGAATGAGCCTAGCAGCTGTCCTCTAACCACATCCACTCTCGTAGGGAGGGTGTTTGAGGGAGACAGGTTACACTGCCGTCGTGCTGTGGAGGTGGGAGTATTTAAACTTAAGCCTTATTTGCTTCCATTAGGAGTGCACTGCCACATATGGAAATACTAGAACATGTGCAGCTTGGCACAGCAGTGGATGCTACATTTCACCGTCTCAGTCTAGATTTCTGTCATGCTTGACTTATAAGACTCTCATACATTCCCTGTCCTCAGTGCAGTGATAATTCATTGGACAGTACCCATGTAGACACACTTCCACATTTAATCCTTCCTGTAGTAAGAGCTAAACAAGGCTAACTTTTTATTGCCCCTTCCCAGTCCAGTCCTCTAGGATTTGCATTGCTGTTTGACCCCACTTACCTAGTGGCTAAGGAGTGCCATCTACTGCAATGCCTAAAGGCTGGAATTTTGCCATGTATAAACTAATTTCTTCTAAAAACAACAAATGTTCATCCCACCACCCATCATGCTAGCTAAGAGAACAGAAATAGTAGAACCATGCTGACAGGTTGAGGAATGATAGGAAATCACATTTTAGTAACATTAAGTACTGTCAGCTTTGTACAAGTTAAATCAGGCATCATCAGAATCTGATGTCGTACTGAAAAAAGCTGATGTGTCATCAGCTGATTTTTTATCAGCTATGCTGGCTTTTTATCATTTTTAAAAGTTGACTTCTGTAAGAATTATAGGGAACCCCTATATATGATATGTGTGTGTGTGTGTGTGTGTGTGTATATATATATATATATATATATATATATATATATATATATATATATATGTTTGTGTGTGTGTGTGTGTGTGTACTTGTGGGCCGTTATCAGAGTCTCAAGTTTTCAGAAACTCAAAATTCATATTGTTGAGATGATGTGATCAAATTTCCCAAAAGTGGAAGCTTTTGAATAAAGATCATGATACGGTGCAGAACGAGGAATTTATCCTTTTGCCCGCTGTAGTGTGATCTCAGAGTTGGTATATAAAATATGAAGGGGGTGTGGGAGAGGTGCAGAGGTGCTTGCCCCCTGCAAAAATGTAGAAAAAAAGGTAGATTTTCGTTGTTTTTTTTTTGAAGTTCGAGTTTTCAAAAACTCAGTAATATCATCTCGACAATATGAATTTCAAGTTTCTAAAAACTCGAGCTTCTGATATAGACCAGTACCCACACATGTAAACATATATATGTATTATAACCAAACAGTATACTCCAAAAAGTTCCTCCAAAAAAATCAGAATTTTTGGTTAGCGCTTGCATCTATTCACCCCAATGGACTTCATAAGACTGATAAACATTTTTTTTTAAATCCAGCCAGGTTTAAATAAAACTTGTTGCAGATAACATGCTCACTTTGCACCAGTTGCCACTAATTCCAAGATACAAGCACTCTGCTTCTATAGTTTAATGCTCTGAAAACACATCTCTAAAAATTTATAAAATAAAAGCAATCTTCAAATTAATACTGCAAACTGAATATTTGGCTTTTTTTATCTGAAAGGCTGATGTAATGGCCATTGTCTGAGAGTGTACCTACAACACAGAGTGAAAATATTTTTACTTCACAACATAAAACACACATTTCTTATATTTCATTCATAATGTGGCACGTTTATATAATGCATTTTTAAAGCATATATATATATATATATATATATATATATATATATATATATATATATATATATATAGCTTTAATCCCTTTGCTGAAGGCTTCAGCCCATTTTAGTAATAAAAAAGTAATATATGAGATACATGCAGCTACATAAATAAAACTTTTAATACCGTAATTGCAATGTTGTTTAGCTCAATATGTTTTCCTGTTTTGTCATCACAATAATATGTATGGCTAACAATGAACATTCAGGTATCAGATGAAATACAGGCACATGTTACTTAGTTTTTTTTTGTTTTTTTTTTTGTGAAACCCTTTCTTTTCTCTGTGCTCATTTATTTATAATAAACTTTTTAACTTGTGACCTCTGATGTTATAAAAATAAGGCCAGAGATGATTTCATTGCTTTTCAGAATCATTCAGTTGATTTTTATGATACCCTTAATAGCAAAAGTGTCTGCACTAAAGTGTATCTCCATCACCAAAGATCCTCCAAACCATCATTATCCATGCACTGATTGTTTGGTTCCATTTCTACTTCTCCTCCTAATAATATGGGTTTAAATTTATACTGTCCTCCCTTTTTTTGCTTGCTCTGCAGTCTCATTAAATTCTACTTCACAGTATCCTCTCAGTACTAGCTAGCATTTTTTTTATTATCTCATCTTTGGATGTGCGCTGCTATAGTGAACATTATATCTGAAGTAGGAGATTCATTTGTCTGCAACCTGTGGGTTATGGATCCAATATCGGATCCAAACCGGCATGGTTTTCCAGCTATGGATCCGAGCTCTCAGCTCCTCCCCTCACCCATAATGCCCTGCTCTCCCTACATGACCTCAGATCTAGTTTGCTGCGCTGGTGACCAGATTGGTTTCTTGAGCTCTACAGCTAAGTGTTTTATTCAGCTATTTCTAGTGCTAAAATTTTACTTTTTTGACAGTTTTGTGTGAAAGTTTAGGTTTCCCTTTTTGTAGCTAAAGTTGTTTAGTTTTATTAACCTTTTTATATTTAGTTTCCCTCCCCTCGCTGGTGCGTAGTGTGTGTTTGGGCCTGTGTTGTGTGACTAGTTTACTTTTACTTTTTTAGATTAGTTTAAGTAAAAGCTAGGCTCTTAGGATGTCTGAACAACCTAAGGCTATTTTTTCGAAGTGCTCCGAGTGTGGCCATAAGCTTTCCCCTGCTGATGGCCACACTCGGTGCGTTCGATGCCTTGGGGTTGAGCACCTCACTTCTGGATGTTCCATTTGTGCAGGGTTCAACCCCAGGGCATTGAAGGAGCGGAGGTCGAAGCTTGTCCTGGCGGGACTTTTGCCCCCGGACTTGGCTCCGGCTTCCGCTCCTTCGGGGGGTACCATGTCTACGGTTCCCTCCTCTCCGGCTCCCCCTCCTCCTCCTGGGACTCAACCTCCCTGTAGTGGTTTGGAGGAGAGGGAAGCTAGAAAGAAGGACCGGAGGGAGAAGCACCATAAGCGGCGGGCCGAGACCTCTGTTTCGGCCCCGCCTGCCAAGCGGGCTTCTCCTCCGGCCTCCTTGTCTGCTGGTTCTCCCCCTCCTCGGCTCTGGTCGCCTGTGTGCTTTTCACCGGGACCTGAGGAGGAGGAGACCCGATCTCTGTCGAGGCTATCCAGGAGGCACTCAAGGCCTACCTCAGTAGCCTCGTCGAGATCGACTTACAGTTTATCGGATGCTGATCTGGACCGGATGATGAGAAGGTTCATCCAGGCCCAGATGCAGATGGGAGTGCTCTTGCCTCCCCCCCCCTCTGGGGGGGAGCTCGACCCCTTTCTTTAAACCTATAGCTCCTTCTCCGACCCGCTACCCGGGTTCGGAGCAGTTGGAGCCGAGCAGCTTCGGAGCCTGGGGTGGGTCGGCACCGATAGTACTCGGTACTTCGGATCCGACCCTGCCCTCGAGTGCTTCGGATCCGACCTCTCGGAGCCTGGATCCGAGCTTCGGATCCGGGGGGATCAGTGCTCCTTCGGCGCCGTCTGTGTCGGAGCGCACTGTCCCCTCGGATCCGAGTGCTTCGGTGCCGGCTCCGATCCACTCTTCGGATCCCAGGGGGAGCCGATTATTGGATCCTTTGGTCGAGGTCGGCTCCCCCTCGGCTTTTGATGTAGTGGAGAGGGCCCTGTTGAGGGTTTCCGGACCCCCGGCACTTGCTTCGGCTCCGTCCCGCGCTCCATCTGCACTGGGCCAGGCTTCCACCATCTGGCCATTGGGACAGCCCGCTCCTTTGCCCCAAGTTGTTCCTTTGGAACAGGTCACAGTTTGCGAAGAGTCCTCTGACAGCCCCCCGGAGGATGCCCCCCGCAAACATACGTGCAAAAGGAGGCACATAGACTCCCCCGAGTCTCTCACTGAAGACACGGACTTGGAGGAAGGGGAAGGCTCCCCAAGATCACCCCAGAGGATGTCTCCTTTGGAGACATCATGGAAATGCTTCGCATAAGGGGGGGGTCTGCCCCCAAGTCTTCCTCGGATGAGTCCGTGTTCTTGGAGGCATTTGAAGCGGGCCCGTCTACCTCTTGGGTGTCCCCTCCTGCCGACCCCCTGGTGGACCTGATTACCACCAGGGCGTGGAAGGAACCGGACACCGTGGAGCCAATCCCAAAAAGGCCCGACCATATACTTAGTCCCCCGGCTGACCATGCCCATTGGAGTAAGGGGCCTCCGGTAGATGCCATGTTGACGGCGGCAGCCACCAAGAGGGAACTTGCTCAGGAGAGTCCCTCAGTCCATCCCCCGAGCAAGAAGTCTCGGATGATGGACCGCTTGGGAAAGCGGATGTTTAGTTCAGCGACCTTCTCAGTAAGGGCGCTGAACTACCTGGCACATGTGATTAGGATGCAGTGCGATCTTATCAAGGAATACGCTGCATCCCCCCCCAGAGTCCATGTCGGAGGAGGACAAAGTGTTGCACTCCACCCGTATGGCCACTTTCAGGTCCGTCACTAATACCTCTATGCGGTTACTGTCCCATGCTACGGAAGGTGCCGCTAGAGCCGCAGGGGCAGGCCTAGTTACCAGACGTCAGGCCTGGCTCTGTCATTACGATTTCACGGAGCCCTCCAAGGCGTCATTTGCGAACGCCCCCTTCGATGGTTCTGCCCTCTTTGGCAAAACTGTTCGTGATACCTTGACCCAGAGCGAAAAGGACGGGAAGACGCTGTCTGCCATCGGAATCCACTTCTCTGTGCCCCAGAGGCCCTATTCTAGGAACCAAAAGGGCCAGAAGAAGATGTGGTTCCGGAAGTCGCAGCAATCCCAACCCGCTCCGGACAACCAGTCCTTCCGTGGCAGAGGAGGACAGGGAGGATGCCGCCCCAGGGGCAGAGGGGCTCCCAGGAACCCGGGTCCAGAGAACCCTTCTCTGAACGGCCCACGCAGCAGCCCTGAAGGGTTGCCCGGCTGCTCCACTCTGGAGGCAGTCGGGGGACGTTTTTCGGAGCACCTAGCGGCATGGGAGTCCATAACATCAGACCGCTGGGTCCTCCAAATCATATCCAGAGGATACCGTATCCCATTTCGTCACATGCCAAAATTGAAGTCCCTCCCCGACGTTCCACCCGGTCAGTGGGAGGCCGCTTTGGCAGAAATTGGCCATCTGCTAAAGAAAAGAGCCATCCAGCCCATCCCCCCAGACCAGATCGGATCAGGGTTCTACTCCTGGTTCTTTTTAGTGCCAAAAAAGACGGGGGATCTAAGACCAATTTTAGACCTTTCACTCTTGAACCTGGCAGTTCCCAAGGAGAAGTTCCGAATGGTTACATTGCAGTCTATTCTCCCCCTTCTGGGAGGAAAATCACTGGATGTGCTCCATAGACCTCAAGGATGCGTACTACCACATACTAATGGACAGGTGCTCCAGTTGGTTTCTCCGCTTCCGGCTGGGAGCCAGTCACTACCAATTCCGGGTCCTTCCATTTGGTCTCACCACAGCCCCCAGGGTGTTCACCAAAGTATTAGCAGTGATAGCGGCCCACCTGAGGCTTCAGGGGGTGCAGGTCTTCCCTTACCTGGACGACTGGCTTCTCACCGCTCCAACAAGGCATCTACTATTATTGGCGCGAGATTCCTTTCTCCATCTAGCTCCCCATCTGGGCATCACAATAAATACAGAAAAATCCAACCTAGCACCCACGCAGTTCATAGATTTTATAGGTGCCAGGTTAGACACGAGACGGTTAAGAGCCTTCCTCACTGCGGACAGAATTCAGAATCTGCAGCTCCAGGTGCGGGCCATTCTCCACTCCAGCTCAGTTCCGGCGGAGTTGGTCCTGAGGGCTCTAGGGTCCATGGCGGCAGTGATAGCTCTTCTTCCTCTCACCAGGTTCAATATGTGCATCCTTCAATGGACACTCCTAGTTCAGTGGTCGTATCTTGCTCTTCCTATGCATCATCCAATTGCGATCAGCAAGGCTTGCAAGCGGTCCCTCCTGTGGTGGCTCCACTCTCCAGATCTCCACGGAGGCTGCCCCTTTTGTGCTTATCCCCCTCTCGCCACGGTGACCACGGACGGGTGGGGGGGGGCATTTTGCAGGCCGGACGGTCCAAGGCACGTGGAACGATTCAGAGACCTTACTGCATATCAACGTTCTAGAGATGAGAGCAGTGCTCTTAGCGTTGCTAGCACTTCAGGCCTTTCTTCCCTTGGGAACTATTGTGATTCAGTTGGACAACATGTCTGTCGTCTGGTATATCAACAAGCAAGGAGGAACCAGGTCTTACCCTCTTTGTCGAGAAGCCATGAGAGTGTGGGAATGGGCAATCTCCACCAACCGCTTTCTCATAGCAATGCATATTCCGGGTCGGTCCAACATCCTTGCGGACAAACTCAGTCGCACCATTCTCACCCCTTACAAGTGGTCTCTCAATGCTCAGGTAGTGAAACGCATCTTCGCACGGTGGGGAACTCCTTGTTGCGATCTTTTTGTGGCTCCCTCAAACACCAAGTGCGACAGTTTTTTCGCTCTAATACCTCCTCCCGGAGATACCCCAAGAGACGCTCTGGTGCATGCTTGGCCACCCGGTCTTCTTTATGCTTACCCCCCTTTGCCTCTGATGCTCCAAGTTCTTCAGAAAGCCTCTCGGTTGGGGTGCAGAATGATTCTCATTGCCCCATTTTGGCCTCGACAGATCTGGTTCCCTTTCCTAAGGTCTCACTCAGTGAATCCTCCTTGGATTCTAGATCCCATTCCGGATCTGATATCTCACCCATCCCGCTTATCAGCCCCGAATCTGGACAACCTGAAGCTGGCTGCTTGGCTGCTCCAGTTCCACTCCTGATCAGGACTCCCGGTATTTCGTCTCCAGTTAAGGCCATCCTGGTGGCGGCTCATAAACCATCCACCAGGAAAGTTTACCGCTGCAAGTGGAAACGGTTCTCCATGTGGGCGGAGCGGCAAGGTCTAAACCCCTTCACAGTTCCCCTTCCTCTGGTGCTTGACTTCTTAACCACTCTTTTTAATGATGGTGCCAGCAGTTCCACGGTCAAAGTGCAACTTGCGGCAATTTCTCATTATCATATTGGTCACGACTCCAGTCCACTGATGTCTGCCAAATTGTGTAAGATTTTCCTAAAAGGTACTTTTCTTCTCAGGCCCCCTGTAAAGCAAGTGGTTCCTCCTTCATTGGTCCTTCAAGCCTTGACCACTCCCCCCTTCGAACCTGCGGCGACGGTAGATCTGAAATTTTTATCTTTCAAGACGGCCTTTTAGTAGCCATTACCTCGGCCAAGAGAGTTTCAGAACTTCAAGCCTTATCAGCCAAGCCTCCTTACTTGGTCTTTCATCCGGACCGTGTATACCTCAGGACCAACCCGTCCTTTCTTCCTAAGGTAGCTTCTGAAGCAAATATTAATCAATCCATTAACCTCCCTGTTTTCTTTCCTAAATATCAAAACAAGGGTGAATACAAGCTTCATTCCTTAGATGTTCACAGGCAACTTAGATTTTATCTAAACAGGACAGCTGGTCATAGGCAATCCGACCAGTTGTTTATTTCCTTTGCTAAATTTAATTTGGGCAAGCCAATTTCCAAAGTCTCATTATCACGCTGGATTTCGCAGTGCATCTTATTGGCTTATCAAGCTTCTGGAAGGCCCGCACCGGAGGGAGTACATGCCCATTCAACCCGGTCAGTTTCTACCTCGGCCTTTAAGGCTAGGATTCCTTTGGATGATATTTGTTCAGCAGCCACTTGGGCTTCATCTCATACCTTTATTTCCCACTACAAGTTGGATATTACATCTAGAGGTAGAGCATCCTTTGGCTCCGCGGTGCTCCGGAATATCCTTCCATGATGGCCGCCCAAGATTCAGGTAGCTGGGGACTCTGTCCCACAGGTTGCAGACAAATGAATCTCCTACTTCAGATTTAGAAGTTATGTACTCACCATAACGTTCCATCTGAGTAGGTGTATTCATTTGTCTGCAACCATCCTGCCCTCCTATCCCCCTGGCCTTTTCAGTTTCCTGCATATTATGTGTTACCCTTTTCAGGGTATTTATATTGTTGGCAAACTCGATCTGAGGTCATGTAGGGAGAGCAGGGCATTATGGGTGAGGGGAGGAGCTGAGAGCTCGGATCCATAGCTGGAAAACCATGCCGGTTCAGATCCGATATCGGATCCATAACCCACAGGTTGCAGACAAATGAATACACCTACTCAGATGGAACGTTATGGTGAGTACATAACTTCTAATTTCACTGGCTTACTTTCAAAAGTCATGATACCTAAACTTCCTGTGTCAGTTTTCTTACAATTTCTATGTATAGAAATGGGCCTACTTTCTTCAAATAGTGTGTCATTAACTGTAAAAACTGGATTGTTCTGTTCACATAATTCAAAAAAAATTCCAAGATTCTGTAAACTCCTAGACTTCAAAAGAAATACATTTTCAATAAATTATCAGTAGTCATTAATGTAATGTGTAAAGGCTGACCGTTAAACAAAATAATCTTCCTATTTGGCCATAAACAGATTTACATAACTGGGGGAGAGGGGTCATTGCTGCCCCCATAGTCTTTCCAGATACTTGTTAATAAAGTTTTTGTTAATAAAAAATAAAGTGTTTTCAAGAATCACTTCAAGCAGTTTAACCACTAAAGACACCTCATTACACTGTAATTCAGCTTTTTCTTAGGTCAAAGAAAATACTCATGCTATTCCTGTATAATGACTGAATAAAAACATGGTCATCCCATGCTTGCTGTATAATGACTGAATAAAAACATGGTCATCCCATGCTATTCCTGTTTAATGACTGAATAAAACATGCTTATCCCCTGCTATTCCTGTATAATGACTGAATAAAAACATGCTCATCCCATGCTATTCCTGTATAATTACTGAATAAAAACATACTCATACTATGCTATTCCTGTATAATGTTGATTTCTGTGTTGGTAACTGTATTTAGAACACAACCTAGAGCTGATTACTGAATTTCCTGCCTGCACTTATTTTTAAAATCGTTTTTTTTCTTAAAACTTGCATTTTATCTGTCTCTGGCCTAGCACTCAAGTGTGGGGTCATTTACTGCACTGTTCTAACTTGTTGATACTTGTGAACCTCTGCTTTCCTTAAAAAAAAACAAAAAAAAATCTTGCTTTTTCCCACTTTTCTGAGATTTAAAAAAGTTCAGTTACAGATTTGCTGTTCTGAACTGTTTGTAAGTTTCTTGGAGGCCATTGTTTGCTTGGGCTAAAGGAAAGTCTCTGTGTTCATCAGTGGCAGTGATAAACATTGAGCAGCCTGCCTGCCCCTGTGGGAGTGGTTACTGCCTTGAAACTGTAGTTTTATTGGCCATTTTGGGTCAATTCCTAACTCCTTGATCTCCCTCTCTTAAAACCCTCTTTTGTGCGGTTTTGCATGTTTTTGCACATAGCACAACATTGGGCAGTGCTGCCTAATTGGGTTTAAACTATTCCTGGCTCCACAAAGTCTGCTCTTCACTTTTTCCCTTAGAACTGCTCTATCTCTCAAATTAAACACCATATTCTCATTCTAAGGCCCCTCACTGGTCCAAATAAGTAATCTTACAAGTTAGTACTAATAAACCATAAACATTACTTACTCTTATACTCTCTACGATTACCTTGTCCCCTATTGGTCCATTTTAATTAAGTTCCTTATATTACTCTAGCATGTCCAAAGGTCAGTCAATGGTTTCCTCTCCAGTCCAGCTGGTGAATCTGGGAATTTTGAGGCAATGTTACAACTGTCTCATGTACACGACAACCCTCTCCTCCAAACAGGTTCAAATATATGTGAGAGATGCAACCATATAGCCAAACTGGAGGCTGAGCTCTCTCATCTCAAAACTGGTGTAACCAATCAGGAGGAGAAGGTAACCTCACACAACACAATTCCAGTATCACATAGTCCCACCACAACAGCAACCCAATCACATAAAAACACAAAAAGATACTCGGAGACTCTAAATAAAAATCTACCTAAGCAACAGAGACCTCCAAAGCAGACATCCAAGCAAACGCTACCCCAAAACAAAACACGTACAACACATAGCACACAAAGTCAGTGTGCCAAGCAGTCACAGCCCTTAAGGCTGAATAACACACCTGATACTCTTGTAATAGGTGACTCTATTGTCAGACACACTGACGTCCCGCTCACCAGGCTGAATAAAGAGAAGGTCACAGTGAGCTGCCTGTCGGGCACTAGGATCCGCCACATAACACAAGCACTCAGGTCACTCCAAAGCAAATACAAATATGACTCAGTCATTGTACATGCTGGCGTGAATGACCTGAGACATACCTCCCTCAACTACATGAAAAGAGACATAGATGAGCTCTCTGATCATGTAGCCCAGGCCGGTATGACCCTGACCTTGAGCAGCATCTTACCCTTACCTAGAATGATGCCACAGTATAAAGACAAAATGATCGATGTTAACAATTGGCTAAAATTTTGGTGTCATTCAAAGGGGATCCAGTGTCTGTCAGCCTGGGATGACATGCTCGACAAGCCACGTTGCTTCACTAGGCACGGCTTGCACCTGTCACCCCTGGGCTTTTGGATATTGGCAAAGGCTCTTGCCACCCCCATAGTGCCTTTATTAGGCAAGGCTCAAAAGTCAAACCCACCTCCATAGACAGCACAAGTAACAAGAAACTAAGGGTAATGCTGCTAAATGCCAGAAGTCTTAACCTCAAGATGCATGCACTCGAAGCTCTCCTCAGTATGGAGAACATCGATACCTGTGCAGTGACAGAAACCTGGTTCAAGGCTCCAGAGAGCATCCCAGCACTACCAGGTTATACCTCATATTATGCTTTTCGGCCCCAAAACCCGGACCGAACCACAAAAGGAGGGGGAGTTTCCATATTTATCTAGGATATCCACACCTCCAGGTTAGTGGCATTGCACGAAGTATCGGAGACCATCCATGTGCAACTGACAGTGGGCAAGACTGCTTTTCAGTTTATAGCATCCTACAGACCACCCTCTCAAAGTCAGGAATCCCACTCGGCTTTCCTGAAAACATTGGAGAACATGAAGATCTCTCCGAACACCATTATATTGGGCGACTTCAACTACCCAAACATAGACTGGGAGCATTACTCAAGCCCCAGCACCTTAGCTCAAAGGTTCCTGGAATTTATAAACTCAAATGCTATGGAACAACTAGTCACCACTCCCACAAGAGGGGAAAACATACTAGACCTGATCATTACCAACATGGGGACTCTATGCTCCATTCCAGAAGTATATCCCTCATTGGTAAGATCAGACCATAAATTAATTTCACTGGATATCCACATCCCGAACCCACCCCCAGCCCAGAAAACCACAGTGAAAAACTTCTCAAAAGCTAACTTCACACTTCTCAAAACCGAAGTGGAATCCTTCAAGGCCCCAGGGCCAGTGGAAACTACGGCCCAAACTGCAGAATCCTATATAAACGCATTCTACAGACATCTCCAGGAATGCATGGATCATGCTATCCCAAACAAAATCAAGACCCAATCATCCAAAGGCAGGCGTCCAGTCTGGTGGACCCCAGCCATAAAGAAACTGTACAACAGAAGGAGGAAGCTACTACATGATAGAGCAAAATCCCTAAAAGGGAAGGCATCTCTGATCAGTACTAGCAAAAAATTACGATCCCTCATAAAATCCTCCAAGGCCAGCTACGAGAGAAAAATTGCACATGACACTAAAGGTAATCATAAGGCTTTTTTCAGTTATGTTAGGAACCTGGGATGCAACTCCCAGACTTGTTCTGAGTTGATTCTAAATGACAAAAAATACACTGAACCCACAGACATCGCCAGTATCCTGGCAGACAGGTTCAGTTCAAACCCCCCCCCCCCAAAAGAGCAAGTATCTATCCCGGCAGAGTGCAGTCTCCCAAACATCTCTGATGCTCAGGTGAAGGCCGCCCTCTCCAAAGCAAAAAACACTGCTTCCATGGGACCAGATGGCGTCCCGGGTTGCATCCTACATGAACTCCAAGAAGAACTAATCCCTCAAGTAAAACTGCTGTACAATCTCAGCCTCACTACAGGATATGTGCCCAAAGAATGGCGTACAGCAACAGTGGTCCCACTCCACAAAGGTGGCGCCTCTACGGACCCTGGAAACTATCACCCCATAAGCCTGACTAGCCTAGTCTGCAAGGCTATGGAGAGGATCATCATGGAACTCATAAACAAAGACATTGGGGACCTACAGGCACTAGATCCTGCCCAATTTGGCTTCATCAAGGGCAGATCCTGCCTTTTGAACCTGGTCGACTTCTTCGAAACAGTCACCAAGGCCATAGATGAAGGGAAGGTAGTCCACACAGCCTATCTGGACCTCGCAAAGGCATTTGACACAATACCCCACTTGGGCATCACAGATAAGCTATCCAGCCTAAATATAAATCCCTATGTCACAAGATGGGTCGCAAACTGGCTCAAAGACAGAACCCACAGAGTCAGAGTTGCTGGAGCCATGTCAGACTCGAAACTGGTCACAAGTGGCATCCCACAAGGTTCTGTTCTGGGACCTCTCTTGTTCGGTATTTACTTTTCTGAGGTACAGGCCAACGTGGGAGGACTATGGCTCACCAAGTTCGCAGATGACTGCAAACTGGGCACCATAATCCACTCTCCAGCCGATGCAAACATCCTTCAAAAAGGTCTCGTAGAGACGGATAACTGGTGCCAGAGCCATGGTCTAAAGATAAATGCCAAAAAGTGTATAGTCATACCCTTTGGCAAAAACAATGTGCCCACAAATTACCACATAGGTGGTAACCCATTAAGTACAGAGAAAGTAATTAGGGATCTGGGGACCCAAGTTGATAGCAATCTTTCCTTTGACAACCACATTGCCAAAGTGGTTAGAAAGACCTTCTACATAGCCCACCTCATCATGAAAGGATTCACATCTAGATCAAGAGAGGTAATCGTGCCCCTTTATTCATCCCTCATCAGGCCCATCATAGAATACAATGCCCCCTTTGGGATGTACCTTACCCAACACCTGCAGCAATTAGAAAGACCCCAAAAGTACCTCATCAGGAGGATCAAGGGACTCAAACAGATGCCATATGCTGCTCAGTTAAAAAAACTCCAGCTCTACTCAGTTGCATACCGCCTACTTTGAGGCGATCTATGCCTGACATATAAAGCTATGTCCAACCCAGAATTAATGGACATGCTCCACCTCAGTAAATCTAAATCCCTTAGAACCACGCACTCGAGGGACTTGAACCTTAGCACAGAAATAAATAGAACATGCTGGAGGGACAGATTCATAACCCAGAGGCTCTCTTTGCTCTGGAATAGAATTCCAATTCATGTTAGGCAGAGCGCCTCACTGACTCTCTTCAAGAGGAATCTTGATGAGTGGATGGGGGATCGTAGGTTTGTCCCGGGGATTACTTCCATGTCACTATTAGACAGAGGAACAGTAAACTAAACTTTAAAAAGGGCACAGTATACTCAAATCAAGGGGTGGCATAAGCCAAACACAATCGGGCTAGGCTTATAAATGCCCCAGGGCAGATAGCCTAGTATGAACCTATGAACCTATAATGACTGAATAAAAAACATGCTCATCCCATGCTATTCCTGTATAATGACTGAATAAAAGCATGCTCATCCTATGCTGTTCCTGTATAATGACTGATTAAAAAACATGCTCATCCCATGCTATTCCTGTATAACAGCTGAATAAAAACATGCTCAGCCCATGCTATTCCTGTATAGTGACTGAATAAAAACATGCTCATTCCATGCTATTCCTATGTAATGACTGAATAAAAACATGCTCATCCCATGCTATTCCTGTGTCGTGACTGAATAAAACATGATTATCCCATGCTATTCTTGTGTGATGACTGAATAAAAAACATGCTCATCCCATGCTGTTCCTGTATAATGACTGAATAAAAGCATGCACATCCCATGCTATTCCTGTATAATGACTGAATAAAAAAATGCTCATCCCATGCTGTTCCTGTATAATGACTAAATAAAAACATGCTCATCCCATGCTATTCCTTTATAATGACTGAATAAAAAACATGCTCATATAATGTAATTAAGTTTCCTGCTAACTGTGAGATCTATTATTTTCCCAACAAAGCAGAATGTGCATGTGTTTCACAAGGAGTTCAAAGTTTTATGTACAAGTCCAGCCAGTGCTTCAGTTCTTGACATTGCAGCTGACACTGTTGACAAAAGAGGAGGGTACATTTTTTATTTATGTGCCTTGGGAATATGAAAAAAAAATGCAATAATTATTTGCTTTGAAACCAGGCACAGATTGAAATTTTCCTTTTTAAGAAAACTTTTGGTAAGCAACTTTTCCCAGCACCTCAAGAAAACAAGGTTGCTGTATGCTTTGTTTAATATCAATTATAGTCAGTAATTTATAACAGCTATTATCAAATAACATCACTTTTATTTTGAGTGCTTTGTCTGTCAGTGTCCGTTACAAAGATGGGAGGTTTGCATAATGGTCATAGTGTTTATCTTACAGACACAAGGCGCAAGGTTTAATTCTCAAATTAACTAATTGGCTAGGCTTAAAATAGCCCTCAAGGGCAGATAGCATAGTACTTATCTGTGAACCTAAGTCTATGGATAAAAGGAGCACCACACTTATCAGTTTTGATCTGTGAATCAATATAGTCAATTTCAAAAAGTTAAATGAAAATATCTGCAGACTCATTCAAAATATGTCTCTGTTCTCTTTCAAACACTATATGGCAACAGCAGGCTCAAAGACAAAATTAAAACTTTTTTTTTTTTGCAGTTCTGTTATTGAACTGTTTTACAAACATTTTTAATGACATTAAAGTGTCAACTACCCTAGTCTTTTGGCTGGGATTAATGTCAGACCCCTTTTTTAATAATATAATTTTAGTCTAAGTTTATGTTTTTTTTTTTTTTTTTTTTTTGAAAAGTTTATTACCTTAAAAATTGTTGATTATTTTTCTGAAGCTTTCTCATGTTTCCCATCTTGCACGCACTTCAGCCAACCAGGAAAAGAAAACATCAATGAATTAATTCTTACGTTTTTGATGCAGAAACATCACCTCAATTTCTGATTCTATTTGGCATTTCAACATTCTTTTTTTACAATTAATATCATTGCAAAAGAAAGTCAAAGCAATGCCTTTACTGACCTAGCACCAGAAGCAGACAACATAACCTAAGTTCCTGTCATCTTTGCATTATTCAGGTCACAACATCCATACAGGGAAACTGCATTTTCTGTTAATTTTGTTTGGGGGTGGCTAGTGCCTCCCTTAATAAAATCTCTTTATAATTGATAGGAGTTAAGCAAAAAAAAACAAAAGCCTCCATTTCAAACATAAATTGATATAAAATACAGTTTGCCATTTTGAGAATATGTGTCCTGAACCAGAACCACTTCATTAAAAAAAAGACAGCATGATGATCCTATTTTTAAAACATTTTATGTTGAAGGCTAGGTATTGTAAAATTATACCATAAAAGATACTGTATTTTTTATTTTGACTCAATGTGTAGTACAGTTGATTAAAGGAAATCAGTATGAATATTGGTCTGATATTAAATGTTTGTGATTTAGTAAACATTAAAAGTGTACTAAAGTTACCCAGACTATGGCCTTTGACAAGTTTTTTAATTAATGACTGTTGCCAGTGCCTTGATTTACTTCAATTCTTGTTTACATTTTCAGACTGCCATTATATTTGTCAGGAATGTTTTTTTTTTAATCTGTCAACCAAACAATTAACTACAATGTTTATTTGTACACCACACCATAGCTATTATCATCTTTGTTGAACTGCACTTTCACACCCCCTCACACTGTTTTAAGGGGCAATATCTTTGCTAGAAAGGACTTAATTGATGCATCTCTCAGTATTCATAATGTTTTTGGTAAAACAGCCCAGATTTACAGATTAGTAAAGTGGTTTTAGTCGTCTCTTACATCACATAGTAATGCATATTAGAATGTTCTTCTCATTATTTAACTGTGCAGATATCAAGGCTTGCTTTGGTACTGAGCATAAAAGAAGTCTGAAGCCATTGCTTGGTTAAATATTGGAACTGAGTGGCTCAATAGTCTGAGTCTTGACTCATCAGAAATTAAATTCTACTTCTGTTAAAATAACATTGACTTTCAGAACTTCTGCATTTTTAAGTGCTTTTGCAGTAGGCTTACACCCTATATCCCCTGGCATGGGTAATTGTGCCACTCCCACACCTCTGCTCCTCCTATGTAGTCCAAGGTGGTTGTATATTAGGGTTTTGAAATAATCCAATATGTTACCACCTCATAATGCGTATGTATTTCCCCTGTTCACACTTTCAATTGTGCTTTCCCAGTGATCACATTTACTGACATCAAACTTTCAACAGGCACTCCTCTTGCTGACTGTCTAAGCTGGTGTTAAGTGAGGCTGGAGACAGGGCTGTGTATATCTTTGGATGAGCCTCAGTGATATTAATGACATTTACTACTAAAGCCAAAGAGTAATGCTGCCAGATTTTGAGTGTAGGATTCTAGTGAGTCAGCATAATTTATGTACATTGCTCAGGAAGCTGCTATTTCCTAACTCTTTAAAATGTAAGTTTGCAAGATGCATACATTTTGACTGATTAACATAGGAAGATTCAAGCAAGAACATTAAGATTGCTAAGTCATAAAAGACCAGTATCAGAATGAATAGCTTATCTGCAGTGATCATAAAATGCTGATAGCACTTGTTGAAAAGATCTTGGCCTTAGAGTTCTACAGAGGTAGTTGACAATAGATGAAATTGGGGTTTGCATTTGAACCAGACCGAGCCTGAGAACAAAAGATGGTGACAAATGACTGTATCTTTCATTCCTATATAATCTCCTGCCCTGGCTGTCTTGTTGATGCTCTTCTACTATTATATAACCCAAAACATTCCCAGAGGTGTTTGTCTCTACATGCCCTGTATACTTCAGTAAGGTCTCTTCTTAAATCTCTCTTCAGGCATTGCACAAGTTCAGATATTTTAATCTTTCATAATAACTTAAACTTTCACATACATGGATCCCCCTGATATAGTTCCACTGTACCTTTTCCAGTTTACTTGTGTTCATTTTCTTATATAGTTTCCATATTATCATTTTATACTGTATGGATTATACGTAACCTACAAACAGTGATTTCATATTTACTAATTTCTTAGACTTTATAAATCTTGTAATACAGCCTATAGTTTTATACATATCATTAACCAATTGGTTGATGTGCTCAGAAAAACTGAAAACGGATCTACCTATATGGGCAGGTTGCTAAATGAATCCACAGTTTCAGTCTCTGTGTACTGAAATATTCACCCTTAAGTCTAAGCTTTCCAAATATCATATCCTTAGCTTGTAATGTCTTTATCAGTCTCCTGTTCGCAAATGGTCAAGTTAGTCAAGTTCTTTTGCAGGCATGCCCTGTTTATAAGAGATGTTATCAGTTTACCCATTTTTCAAGACATCTGCATACAGACTATAGAACATGTCAGATGAAAAAGAAAAATTTGAAAGATACAACCTAAACAAGTTTGGGTCTAGGACAGAGGCATGTGAGACACATGGACTGTAACCTATAATTTTACTGTCCAGTTTCTTCATGATAGTTGCCATGACTTCTTTGTATGTTATGCAGCTATCATTATTACCATGATTACACTAATACTTATTAATCACTGTTTTGTGTATGACCCAATATGTCTGTATAAATTACATCACAGCATAACTTTTAAACTTATTGTATCACAGCATGACTTTGAATTCTCCTCTGTTGAAAAATAAATTATGTAATCTTCTATAGACTGTTTTATGATTGAAAATGATATCATTCCCTGCAATCTGGGCAATACATAACAATGCAATGTCTTTTTGTTTAGTATATATTTTCTTTGCATTTTATGGACATTAATAAATGTCTTTTTCTACCTAGCTGTTTACTGTGATCTTCTCTTTTTCTTGCATTCTTTTTTTATTTTCTTCTACATGTTAAGAGTCCTCAGATTGCTGTATACTTGCTCATTGACTTCCAAAGTTGTCATCAGGAGTATCATATTTAATAGGGGTTGTGTGATTTTTACTAGACTAATTTTTTTTTAATTTGTTCTGTTTGCACATTTTGTAATATTATTTCACCAGTCCAGTCATTAAGATATGTAGCAAAAGTTTCCCCAAACTATGCTAATTGTACAAGTACTGTTATCATCTTCTGCAAATTTAGACATATTATCAATAATAGTAAGTAAATCATCCAACTTTTGACATGAGGACCATGTTTCCAATGTCATCAAGTGTTACCTTTATATATAGATAGCATTTAGTACACAATTCAAAATATTTGTTACTGGAATAGTCTTTAACAGAATCCATTCTCATTTGTAAAAAGTTAAAGAAAAAAAAGCAGAAACATTTTTGAAATCAGTAACCACAGAATTTAGAGAAATTAAAACAATGAGTAATTTAAGCCAAAATGCGTGAGGAAAGCACACAAGCAATATGCACTAAATATTAAATTGAATACACTGAAGTAATCTTTTCTAACTGGAAATAAGTTGTAGAGCAGTTATTCTGAACAACCGTATCAGTTACATTTTTTACATCATGCACAATTGCATGTGCTTACTATCGTTTGCAGTCACACTTGGTTACAACTGTAAAAATTAGCAGTACAATTAAATAAATAATTAAATAAATATTCTCCAAACAAGCAGTTGAACAATAAACCCTGAAACAATACTGGCTGGTTTCAGTGGTTATCAAAAGATGGTTTTAGATTATCATACTAGAAACTGCTTCAGTTTGTATGTAAGTAACCAGTTAGTCTTCGGACTGCTATGTGAACCTGCTATATTTTGGGGAATGAGAGGAAATTTATAGATATGGGCAATTATTCCAGCACATTATTTGCCCATCACAGGACAACACAGATACGGCTACAAAATGGGATTATACATCTTGACTTTCAAACTTTGGACATGCGGGGAACCAATAGCAATAAGTATTTTTTAGAGGCAAGCCTCCATTTACCCTCACCCTTGCTACTTATATGTGCTAACTCCAAGACTGCTCAGTCATGTAGGAAGGGTGGTAATCTACTCCTTATATAACAAAACTCCTCAATCCAAAAATGTCATATACTCAATAAATGTAACCATGAGATCAGAAGGACACTTGATAAGTAAAATCCAATTACATGGTTCCCAACAATGCCCTTTGGTAAAATGGACTTATACTGATATTCACTACAAGATATGCCATATATTGTTATTATTAAAATGATTCCATAATAAATAAAACTATACAGCAGGGACATTGACTGTGGTATCAAAGTTACTGAGGCCACACTGTAGGAACATTGACTATGGTATCACAGTCACTGAGACCATACTGCAGGGATATTGTCTGCGGTATCACATTCACTGAGACAACACTGCGAGCACATTGACTGTGGTATCAGAATCACTGAGACCACACTGCAGGAACATTGATATAGTATCAGAGTCAGTGAAACCACACTGAAGCACCACTGATTATGGTATCACATTCACTGAAACCAAACTGCAGGAACAATGACTAGGATATCATATTACTCAGACCACACTGCTGAAACATTTATAAAAGTGCTGAAAGACTGAAGCATACAAGTTTGCATTGTAAAAGAATGAAAAGGTGTGTTGCACAAAAGTAAAATGTTTATGAGATATAGTTGAGACATGTGGTTTATATCTTGTTGTGACTAATATAAACCCATTGAGGAATGTTCTTCTCCTACCAATACCACAGAACTGAAAGCATACCTTGATTTACTGTATAACAGGTTCTTATAAAATTGTGCAGCCTTGTTATATGCTTCGCAAACAGATGTTACCAAGGATGTGCTATCAGCATGGGGGAGGAGAAATAACAGGAATCGGCACTTCAACTTTCTAAAACGTGGTTACACTATGCTAAAAGAATTAAGCAGTAATCCATGATTGGTGTGGTTTGATCACAAGGATGAAATCAGAGTGATTAAACAAAGCCAACTATGGGTAAATCCTGATATATCCACACCCAGTCATGGATTATTGCTGTTGTACAATGACATTATTTAAGAAAAGAAATCGCTTACCTTTTCTAAATGCTTTCTTTCTATAAGGGTAGTGAAGTGTTCCTCCACGTTTTTCCTTCTTTACTGACATACTAAGCATGCGTATGGGACTTGTTTCCCCAGACTTGCACAGTACATCAGTGCAGTGCAGGAGAAGCAATGGAGAAAAGAGAATTTCCACAGTTTTTTGTCCAGATTTTACAAGGGACAGTGCAGAAATAGAAGGGAAATCAGGTACATTTCTGTTTCTTTATTTTTGAGAATGTACATGATTTTTCTTCTATTTTGCTGTGTCCCTCAGCATATTACAACAGAAAGCCCAGCTACTCCATTGTATTTCACAGATGGACTTCATTTGGTATATGCTGGATTTACAACAGGCGCTCTGATTGGTCTGCCCAATCAGTGTGCTCATTTTTGAATGAGCTGCCATTGTAGAATTCTTCATATTTACAGTATATTACAGTGTGATTATCTTTCCTGTGATGGTTTGCCTTAAGACACAGGAGCTGTACTTTCACAAAGGCTGCCTGATGGGAGACTGAACACACTTGGCTTTGTTTCTCATATACTGATGTATTCTGAGCAATATGACTGACAAATAAATATGGTGTAGCAATCGATCCTGATATTCAGGTATTTCATAACTAATTGTATGGTTACTTTTTTTTTTTGATATAAATAGACAAAATAAAAAAAAAAAGTGATTGCCTTACTAAATATTGAAAATCCTACCTCAGGATCACCAAGCAATGCCTAGAATAAGAGGTTTGTTCTGATGACTACGGCTGCTGGCCTGACATGGATTGCTTTGTATAAAAGGAAGTGAAGATGCATGACAAATGTTAAGTGTTAAAATCACCACTGAAAATGCACCTTTTCACTTATGGTAATGAGCTGAGAATCCAAGGTCAGGAAGGTAGATACAATATGATAGCCCAAAGCCTTGAAAAATTGTCTTGACAGATGCTCATTTAAAGTAGATGGATGTGTATGTCATGATCTCTGTTACCTTGCATACAAGCATTCAAACAATAAGAAAAAGTTTTAGCATACTTGAGTTCCAGACATGCTAATATCTAAAATGAAATGTTTCTTCACCAATGTGGAATTTCAACAATTCCTCTATGATATGCTGAAACTGAATATCTTGAAAGATACATTGTCTGCCCTAATTACAATAAGGCACCTCAATGACTGATACAAGATGATTTCATGGGTACACACCACTTCATCAATCAATCAATCAATCAATCAATCAATCAACCAAATCAGTAAACTTTTTAAAAGCTTATTTTGTAAGCACTTTGCACATTTCATGATCACCATGCAGTTGTGAAATAAATACAATTTTAAGTGTTATCAAGCACATATATTAGATGAAGTATTTCTAAATTATAGCTGGAATTCTGTAAAAATGCACATAACAATTAATTATTTTTCTAGCCCACTAAAATAAGAACAATCATATTAAGGCTAGGCCTTTCAACCACATATATTACTACCTGTCTGACACAACATTCTTGATGAACTGAATTCTGCAATGTTAGTGTGAAAAGAGTAGACAAAAGTAGAGACTTTCTGCAAAGCTGAAAGCAGCACAGTACAACATCCAGTGCTAATACTGGCAAAATATGGCCAGATCAGTCAGTAATACTTCTTGAAATAAAAAAAAACATAAAACAAGAGTCCTCAAGTGCATTGCATGTTTTTCATTCAGTATCATATTTGTTTAGCTAATATGGCAAAATGAGTACTTAAACCAGTCCCAGACACTCCACACAAATTCAGCAAGACTACAATACAAGATTATCATTCCCATGTGAATGCAGAAAACCAGTAAAGACCAAAATGAAGCAAAAAGAGACAAAAGCTACTGAAAGTTGAACACAAATGAGGACTAGGTTAGGCTGCTACAGAAAATGAAATGTTAAGTTTAGAGATACTGATCCCAGTAGGACGTTACCAAAAACAGCACATCTTCTTTCCAAATATATGGCAATAAGTGACAATAGGTCGCCTTGTACTGCACCACAATTTTACAAGTTGATATTATACTCTGTCCATATCACTTCAAGAACCTGACCACTTTCTTGATAAATTTTTAAACCTTCCCATAATAGAAAATGCTATGACCTAAATGATCCCTCAGCTAACTAGGAGCACTATGCCACAATTAATAATTCAGTGCAGAATCCACTAGACAGCATAATCTTTGCCAATCTTGAACAAATTAAAAAATGCCAACAAGGAGAAAAACATATTAAATATTGTCTTGGCAAACTTCCTTGCCAGCTGTGCTAAGACAAACATCACCCCACCCTTTTTTCACTCTAACAGTGCTGTGATGTTATTTATATGCATTAAACTGAACCTAATAAAATTGTCTTTAAGGATTTCTCAGAAGGAAATTGTGATGCCTTGAAACAATCATCTTGTGTTAATCAGCTAGGCATTTGTATTAGACTTATAAGTTATTAGTGAATTATTCATTGACCACTACAGCACTTTAAATAACTACATTATTAAATTCATCTGCATGAGACGTAAATGTAATGGAAAATTCTCCAGAGACCTAAATGCTGGAGTTCATAAAATTATTAAACCAAAAGAAAAGAGAGTACAAAGCATTCTGAGTTTACCCAACACAACTCAATAATAGTAACATAAACTCAAAAAAAAAAAAAACTCAATAAAAGTAATAAAAAAATATTTTGTTTAAGGCAAATTTTGTCATCAAGACAGGTGACAGTAAATAGACCATTCACAAACACAGTCAAAACGTGATGGGATAAAACAAGAATGCGGTGTGTTAGAAAAGAGTGATACCATCATAACAGCATCAGCAGCTATACCACATTTCAGGTGATAAAGTAGGACTATATCTACTCTTTCTCCTTGCAACATGATGCCACCAGAAATTATATGTGAAGTGGTCATGTCTGCCTTTAGTAATCACAGAAACACCAGCTTAGTGGGACCAAATAAGGTACCACATAGCCTAATTTGTGCAAATCAAAAAGCGCATGTTACACCCCTCACCCCTCGCACACGAAAAGCACAATACAATCTGACAGATTGAATTGTAGTCCTGATAGCTGGCCCATTCATATACTCCTCTGATTACACACCAATCAACCAGACAAGCATATTATACAAAGCAATGAAGAGGATCATAATGAAATTTATTCAGATAAATACAGGGAACCTTCTTCTCCATGACCTAGCCCAGTATAGATTTGCCAAATGTGTGACTTCCAGCCTAGCTGTAAGCTGATATGTCCAAACATATTTCACTCTATTTAAAGGGTATATCACTATATCCTATGTCTACTTTGTACATAAAGTTAGTGATAGAAAGGTAAGTGAAGCAATAATAATGCAGGTCCAGAACTGACTACATGGTAATGTCCAACAGATATAAACAAGAGGACTTCTATTCACACCATCCTCTTTCTCCATAGAAGTCCCTCAATCTTTTTGCCAGATTTTCCTCAGATGTCAGAACTGCCACAAATGTTTGGCTCACGAAATATGTAAATAACCACAAGCCTAGGAATATTATCTTTAACTCTGGTGACACCACCTCCCTTCAAACACCATTTAATATTATTCATAATTAATGCAGGAGAAATTATCTTGTCTTCAGTATCCAAAAATGCAATGTTCTCACTTTTGTCAAAAATTCCCACCAGCTTATACTCATTGATGGGTAACAAATGAACTTGACTTGACTTGTGTATGTCCTGATATGTGCATGCAGGTCACTGATCATCAATTCCAATTCATGTTGCCTGCTTTATCTAGTAGGCCCTGCAACTGCTGTCTGAATACATGCTTTTCTTCACTATCCCAACCCTGCATAGGCTGAGATTATGAATACTGCCTTATCAGTACACTGTGGCTGGCTTGAGTCTGCCACTAATTCTGATGGCATCTCTCACTGTCTTCCAAAGCCTCTCCCTCACCTCAATTCCTACACCATTTCTAGTTTGACCTCCTCCTGTATAGTGGACTGTAGAACCCAAGCCAAGTGGCTTTACTGGACTGTACATCCATCTTGTCTCCTGGATATATGTGATGTCCAGCCTCCCTCTTACCATCATGTCAACCACTTTCAAGCCCCACCCTGTCAGTGAACCTACATTGAGTGTAGCAATTCTTAGTTCATGTTTGGCAGGTTGATTGGTTTTACATCCATTTTTTCCTCTTAACAGAGCTATTGCAGATAAACCAGGATGAGCAACTGGACACTTGCAGGGTAGTAGCCTATTGACACAGGGCTGCTGGACGTTATAGTGGGCACACACTGGACAATAGGTGCACATACACTGCTCCCACCATTAGCATGGGTCCTTTGCATAGGTTGGAGTAGGCCAGAGCCCCAACCCATTTTTGGCTACATTGGTGAACATGACCAAATCACCTAGAGCCATATTTTACATCACTGAGTGGCTAGTCCTGCCACAACCCGCAGTCTATGGTCCATGTTCATCTATCTTGAGGATACTATGTACCACAGTGGATGCCCAAAGTGGTTGGCCTGTACAACTCTTCCTCAAATAGGGCACAATCTAGAGTCCATGATGCTGCTTACAACTCCTTTCTTGGGTGAGTTTGAGATGGAACCACTGAGGCTGTTTTTGAGATGTGGGAGGACCACTGCAGAGACACAAGTAGAACATGCAAACTCTGTACAGGTGTTAGTTGGAGGTCAGGATCAAACCTTATACCTTGTAATTGGGAGGCAAAGACTTTAACCATTATGACTGTTTTTCTCAGTTTTTGCAATTTAAAAGTGTGTACTTTATAATACAACCTTGTTGCATGAATACAAGGCAATACTCAGGCTCAATAAAAGTTAACATTAACCATAAAAAATAATAATACTGACAATATTGTGAATTTTGCCAACTTCATCTCAAAGAGCTCCATGCCTTTTGTAGAAATCACCCATCTCAATTGAACTCACTTGATCAATTTATGCTTTCAAGATAGAATTAGATGACTACATTGGCACCTGCAATTTTACCAACATGGCATACCCAGAATCAAGCTTTTCAATGGCCAATCGGCTTTCAGCTTGTTCATCAAACATGCAGCTGTATGAGTTGTATGGCCCTATGAATGAATACCATTTCAGTTCACCCTTTCTACAGACTGAATCACAGTGTGCAAAAATGGCAAACTAAAGTACATTGATTCAAGCATATATTGACAAAGGTATTACAGAATTCCAGGCAAATGAAGACACATTTAGTAATTGGCTAAAAAGGAAATGAAAAACCAATTCAGCTCACCATGGGTGTTCCACAGGAAACACATGTAAAGCATAAACCAAACTCAATTACAGCACTAAGAAACAGCAGAACTCAAGTCCTTAAACACAATTCATAGTTATGTTATCAGTGATATAACTTGTTTAATCAAACAGTTTGTCCAGTGGAAGCCATAAAAACATTTAATCTAAACACAAATACTCACATAAAAGTGACTTTATGCAACCAATACAATATAGGAAATGCTTCTGCATGGGGAATGTCCCATGCACCTTCCATTTGGTAGTCGCACCTTACCTCCCTAAACATTTTATTTATTTAGTTAGTTATTTTTTTTTTAACCTTTGCATACCAGGAAAGCTCAGCTGGGCATGATAGCCCCTTTTCAGCAGAGGCCTGGGGAGAAAAGCTCCAAAGTTGCAATTAAAAAACAAAAATCAGTACAATAATAACAACATAGTTAATTGGTACAACAGAAGATAAAACATTAATAACATTTTGAACATAAAGAGAAGTATTGCCTTAGTTACCTGTCTGAGGTTCCAAGAAACATACAGAGCATTTTTTGCTGATAGATATAATGCAGTTCAGAGCAGTGATTCATACCATTAGCAACAAAACAGACACTGGAACAGATACAGACAGATGTTTCATTGGTTTCTTGTGAAGGGAAATCCTGTAATATGTGTAGCAACTTGGAGTAAGTGTTGAACTTACAGATTTTATGCAACGATCAAGAGGTATTTAGGGATACATGTGGTAGAAATAGTTGTTACATGAGAGTATGCTAATTTGTTTTATGGGGGTGGTTAGAGTAGCTATCGTTGGTGAAAGTTTTAGTTTGTGTGATTATAGTATGAAAGTTATATGTGGGGAAAATAGACACTACAACAGAGTGTGAGAGGATATAGGGTAAACGAACATTTATTTAGTCAGGACAGCAGAATATGGTTGAAATTTATTGAGAGTGGAAGGAAGAAGAATGGAGTGCATATTGGAGACACAACTGGTGAGGAAGTGGAGTGAGGGACAGATTTTAAGGCAAAAGTAAGGA
This sequence comes from Protopterus annectens, assembly GCF_019279795.1. Lineage (NCBI taxonomy): Eukaryota > Metazoa > Chordata > Ceratodontiformes > Protopteridae > Protopterus > Protopterus annectens. The sequence goes on along the minus strand of NC_056743.1, from coordinate 392,489,111 downwards.
AGGCATAAGCGATTGGTGTGGAATTGTGAAGAGGGACAATGGATATGTGTATAATAGCTTAGGAGTGTAGCGTATGCTGAAAAGTATATGTAGAACAACTTCTGAGTCACTGTGTATGCATGGAATAGCTTCTATGGATAGTATAAGAAGGAAGGTGATTTGTTCATGTCAGCTAAGCAACATACATGTGCAAACCAGGATTCAGTTAGGAATCGTTATGGTTAAGTTTGGAGGCGTGTTTGTTATTAAGCTATTGTTTATTATTCTCACGTTACAGCTTCCATGGCTTCAAGAAAAGGGGTAGGGTTTAGACTGAAAGTCTGCTGTTTTACAATTCACTGTAATATCTGGCTAGATATAGAAAGCAGTGTTCAAACCCACAAGCATTGCTGTAGTATGCTGTGAACAAAAATGTATTGAGCAGTAATGGTTGAACAATATTAGAATGAATATTTCAGAATGGAGAGAAGTATTCTTCTGCAAACTGAATGAGGAAACTGTGAAGATAGGTGAAGGCTACCAGCCTAGCCAGATAGAATTTTGTAGATAATTCTGTCATTTGTAAATATTAATATAAGCCACAGGCTTGTTCTCTTAAATGGAAGAAAATGCTGTTAGCTGTGGAACTGCAAAAATGTAACAACAGTGCACTGCTGTAACAAAGCTGATAAGTCAAGCACTGTAAAATTCTTTGATCTAAAATTTGGAGCCGAGATGTTTGGAGGGAGGTATTCTGCCTATTGTTTTGAGGTCAAAGTTAATGGCTAGAATTGACATGTATAATTTATTTTATTGCTCTGGCTTCTTGACAAGCTGCAAGATCAAAAGGGCTATTGACCTCTGAGTTCTGTTAGCCTGGGAACCAGAAAGAAATTATGTAATCTGAAATGAATCAGTGGTGCTGTGTTATCAATTTAAGGACAGAAAGAATGAGAGCATTTGAGCATTTTTCTTGAGGACACCCAACTCACCACTCTGCCTGTGTTTGTATGTAAGTAGGATCTTAGACTTTAATGTTTCTCTTAGAAATAGCTAGGAAATAGGACAATTAGACTAAGTGTTTTTCTGTGTTGATGTCAGAACTATTCTACTGCATTATTTTAAGCATTTTCCTGTGATCTCTGAACTTTTTACCAGCACTATGTAGTAAGAAGTATTGTCTTGTGTTTTTATTATTTATTATTAAATATTTTTAAAACTACTGTTTTGTGTAGAGATAATTTAAGCTGTAGAGTACATTGCATGTATATAGTGATACTGGCCAAGCCACTGCAATAAGCCTTGACTGTTCAATTGCACTTACCATTTGGATAATAATATTGCACAGTACAATTGGACATCCTTTCATAAGGACCTTTTAGTAGCTGATAAATATTAGTGGGTGGTGGCAAGTGGTACTACCATATAGTCTGGGTAAAAGGGGCACAGCTGGAGAACCTGTGCCAGACTTCCCCTTGAGTGTCTGTTTGGTTGTATATAACTCTTATCTCAAAGTGTGTGTGTCAGCTACTTGGGCAGGGACACAAAGCACTGGTTGGACAGACAGGGTGCTGGAGGTTTTAGCTTGCCCACTAGGCTGAGATCTGGACCCTATAGCTGTGCCAGTGGGGAGTCTTATTGGGGATCTGGAGAGAAAAGGAGAAACCAGCCCCAGACTGACTGTGATCTCTGTGTGCTCTTAAGGGAAATTGCACTTTACTGTGTGTGTATTTATTATCCTTTCCCTATATGGACACCCCTCACTGGTGTTTATGGATTGCTGGACCAGTGCACAGGCATCACATAACCATTGGAATTCTTCTAATAACTACTAATGGCCTTCAGGCTTCATCTAATGATCTGGAAGGAAGAGCTATACAGACATTAAATGACAGAAAAAAAGGCTGTCATTTTTCCCTTGCATTATTATACCACAGGTGAAAAATGATTTGTATTCAACATAATGTCTTTTGGCATAAAGACAGAAATAATCATTTGATTTTTTTATAACAAGATTATCTGCTGTTATGTTTAAATGAAACACTCTAGTACTCATGGTTACCTTATATTTATTAACTGCTGAAATACCAACATCCATGATTGGTAGAAACTTCTCCTTTCATTTACTTCAGTTCTCAATGGCAACATAATTCACGTTAGTCTGATCATAATCTCTAACGATAAACAAGTTAATGACAAATCCAATTCATTTTTTATATATACTGTCATCTGTGTCAGTGCTGATGCCCTTGTCATCTGTCTTATTGGGATGTTCTCTCTCATAATACTGGGATGATTGCTAGTAAAATGGACATAAATATTAATAATAATATTAATAATGATGGACTTTCTATAAATTATACTTATCAAAACACTTGTCTTTGGCAGATGCTAAAAATATATCAAAAAATGTATTGTTAAGCTATACTCACCTAAAGCAAATATTAAAATGGATGCACTACCATTTAATTGGTCTCTGAACATATTAATTTCTGTTTCTGAACATTCCTATATGAAAAAAAGCTCATTTGCAATCTTTGTATAAAAAGAATTTTTTACTGTAAAAAGACATTTTAGGTAAAGTATTGGTATGCCACCAACTTAAGGTATGAAAATGCTGGTGCCAATGTTGTATGATTTACTAAGCCTCAAATTTGTTAATAAAATGTATCATTAAAATTCAAAAACAAGCAAATTCTCCAAACATACCTCCATCAGCATAGAAAGTATGGTAGTGTCAGTAGTGGACACACTTGTAAAATTACCAAATACAACCTAATGTATTCTAAACCTAGCTCTTATGGTATATTTCTTTCTTTCTTTCTTTCTTTCTTTCTTTATTTATTTATTTGGCATTTCTTTATCAGGAAAGTCCATCTAAGTTATAAAGTATCCTTTTTCAGTGGAGGCCTGGGGAAAAAGCTCCAGATGCACATATTTAAGTCATAGATTATTAGACTAAAGGACTCAGATGTTATAAAAACAAAAGTCATTCACATCTACACATGGTTAATACATAGTCATAGAATTAGGAGATTATTTACATTGCATAGTAGTACCTACATTGCATAGAAATATTCAGTTTGAATCTAACATGGATGGTCATTGTAAAAGGCCAAATGACATGATATGCGAAAGGACAGGGGCTATGACATGCTCAGTAGTCTCTTGTAGGATGGGAGGAAAAGATGAAAATAGAATAGTACAGCTAGTGGTGGTCAAGGAGCAGGAAGAAAGAAAGGTAAGGATAATGAAGTGGCAAGAAGAAGGAAAGGTAACAAGGGGAAGTGGTAGTGATGGGATGAGTGAGAGTATGTACAGAGGGAGGGATGAGAGACAAGGTATGAGAGTAGCTGTAGAGGATGGGATGGGGCAGAAGGTATGTGAGTAGGTGTAAAGGAAGGTATGGGAGGGAAGGTATGAGAGTAGGTGTAGAGGGAGCAATGGGGAGAGAAGGTATAAGAGTAGGTGTAAAGGGAACGAAGGGGAGAGAAGGTATCAGAGTAGGTGTAGAAGGAGCGATGGGGAGAAGATATGAGAATAGGTGTAGAGGGAGGGATGGGGAGAAGGTATGAGAGTAGGTGTAGTGGGAGCAATGGGGAGAGAAGGTATAAGAGTAGGTGTAAAGGGAACGAAGGGGAGAGAAGGTATCAGAGTAGGTGTAGAAGGAGCGATGGGGAGAAGATATGAGAATAGGTGTAGAGGGAGGGATAGGAGAGAAGGTATGGGAGTAGGTATAGCGAGAGGGATGGGGGAGAAGGTATGGGAGTAGGTATAGAGGGAGGGATGGGGAGAAGGTATGAGAGTAGGTGTAAAGGGAGGGATGGGAGAGAAGGTATGGGAGTAGGTATAGAGGGAGGGATGGGGAGAAGGTATGAGAGTAGGTGTAGAGGGAGGATGGGGAGAAGGTATGAGAGTAGGTGTAGAGGGAGGATGGGGAGAAGGTATGAGAGTAGGTGTAGAGAGAGGGATAGGAGAGAAGGTATGGGAGTAGGTATAGCGAGAGGGATGGGGGAGAAGGTATGGGAGTAGGTATAGAGGGAGGGATGGGGGAGAAGGTATGAGAGTAGGTGTAGAGGGAGGGAGGGATGGGGAGAAGGTATGAGAGTAGGTGTAGAGGGAGGATGGGGAG
>NC_056743.1:392060000-392172500 GCF_019279795.1 Protopterus annectens | reverse complement strand
GCAACCTCCATTCACTTGATCTCACACAGTTTGTTTTTTTTTTTTCAAGGGGAGGTCGTGCCTGTTAAATTTGATTGAATTCTTTGAGACAGTCACCAAAGCCATAGATGAGAGGAAGATGGTGCATGCCACCTACCTTCACCTGGCCAAGGCTTTCGATATTATTCTCCACTCAGGTATAATAGATAAATTCTCTCAGCTAGGCATCAATCCATATGTTATCACATGGGTAGCAGACTGGCTCACTGATAGAACCCACCTAGTCAAAATAGGGGAAACCACCTGAAGTAACAGACCTGTAACAAGCGGTGTATCCCAAGAATCAGTCTTGGGACCTCTGCTGTTTGGGGTATACTTCTCAGAGGTGCAGGCCAATTATAGTGGGCTATGGCTGACCAAGTTTGCAGATGACTGCAAATTGGGTGCTATCATCAATTCCCCTAGTGATGTGGACATCGTCTAACAGGGTCTCACCCAAACAAATTACTGGTGTCAAAAACATAGCCTCAGTCTGAATGCCAAAATGATTATCATCCCTTTGGAGAAAATGACCTGCCAGCAAATTATCACACTGATAATAACGCACTAATCACACAATCATTCGTGAGGGACTTAGGCACCCAGGTTGATAGCAAACTGATTTTGACCACCATATTGCCTCCATTGTATGGAAAGCTTTCTACATGGCCCATTAGTAAGGCTATCTCATCCAGGGACAAGGTGGTTATAACATCCCTCTATTCTTCCCTTATAAGACCTATTATTGAGTACAATGCCCCTTTTGGTCTGTATTTCAAAAAGCACATGCAGCAGCTGGAGAGACCACAGAGGTTCCTCACCAGGAGAATCCAGGCCTCAAACAACTACCCTACACAGACAGGCTAAAAGCCTTGTCCCTCTACTCAGTCTCTTACAGACTCCTCAGAGGTGACCTCTGTCTGGCATACAAAACAATCTCAGACCCCGCCTAGATGGGACTGCTGCATATCCGCAAGTCAAGCTCCACTCGAGTAACCTGCATGCGTAACCTCAGCCTGGTCTGTGACATCAATAGGACTTATTGGCAGGACAGATTTGTGTCACTTAGACTCCCCCTTTTGTGGAATAGACTCCCTCTCCACATAAAGTAGAGTACCTCATTAAACCTTTTTAAGAGCAACCTAGATAACTGGATGGGGAACAGAAAATACACCCCTGAAATTCCAGCTGTGCCCTTGCTTGACAGAGTGGCATTGGGTGCTGACTTATAACATGAGCTAAATTCTTGGCTAGGTTTGTAAGGGCCTCAGGGCCAATAGCCTAGTAACTTCCTATGATCCTATGATAAAGCATTATGCCCTTTGACTTTTTTCCTGTGAATTACTCACTGTCGGGGAATTTCTCCTTGAGGTTGAGTAGAGAAGTCATGCGGCTGACTCCTACATTGCTAATATACATATGCCAGATATATAAAACTTCTGTTGTGCTTGCATCTGCTGTGTAATCAAATCATGGCTGAAAAGGGTCAGTTAATATCAATCCGCTTAACAGAGCTTCAGCAACAAATGGCAGATGAATAAAGTTGAATAATGAATCTGAGAATGTCATCATACACTTAGCTGACAAGGAACTGGTTTTACAAGAAACAAAATTAATCAGTATTGTGTTCAAAACTAGGACTGAAGATGAATGTTTTATGAACAGGAAGTACTTTTCAATTTGGTGACGGTATGTATTTTAGCATTTTTCCATTTCCATAGGTTCATACGTATGTAGTAGTCTAGCTACCCTTTTGGGCCATTTTTAAGCTTAACCAGTTTCCCTTTTTGTGCTCGAAAAAACATATCCAATTTGGGTAGAGATTGACCTTAATCATCGCATGATCGATAATTATATATTACCCCTAATGAGAATAACTGGGATCATATTGTAGATAATTTGAGGAGACTCATGAATGAGATAAAGCATTTAGGAGCTGCCTCTGTCCATTAGTACTACAGGCGGCAGCCCTGGAGTAAACTTTCTGTTTCCCATTCATAGATTTAAGTTGTGCTTAAATATGAAAGGAATAAATTTTGTTTTTTATGGATCGGGAGTCTGTTCCAGAGCAGTGGAATGCTCTGAGATATATACCTGTCCTTCCATACCATTCTGTTGATGTTGAGGAAGAGGTTTAGATTCCTAAACAGAGTATTTCTGATGCCATTTGACTTACTGATGTGCAGCTAATCCGTCAGTAATGGGTCAGAGGATACCTTGTATACTAGGTCATCCAAATCACTGCTTAGCAGTCTGTAGGATACCAAGTATAACAAGTCTTTAAGTCGGTCCATGTAGGACATATTGTTTAGGCCTGGTAGGATTTTAATAAAGTATCTCTGTGTTGTTGCATAAGTCTAGAGAGATGCATGCAAAATGGGGCATTATATTCTATGACTGGCCTAATGAGGGCTGAGTAAAGAGGGTTAATAAAATTCCTAGATTTAGACACAATCTGTTTCTTTATAAAGTGTGCAATGTAGAATGACTTTCTTACAACAGTGGACACGTTAGTCAAAAGTTAGGTCACTGTCTGCATAAGTTTCCAAATCCTGAACACCTGGGTCAACTCTTACGGGAGTATTGTCAATGTGGTAACTTCTTTGAGTAGATACTTCCCAAAGGATACAGTGCATGTTTTGGCACCAGTTATTTGGAGACAAACTATCCTGCAGGATGGCTAGATCATTTGTGGATTCAGTGATTGCTCCTAGCTTGCTTCTGAAAACTTAGTCACCCGGAGCCCTTTGGTATTGACTTTTACCTTTAAAAAGTAGATGCCAAGTAAGAGAGGTCCTAGCACAGAACAGTGGGGGCCTGCACTGGCAACTGGTCTCTTTGTGGTGGTAACACTACCTGTTCTGATTTTCTGAATTGTCTGTGAGCCAGATGGCAATGCAATAGGTGACACAGGGATTTATTCCCAGTTTATTTAGCTTTTATACAGTGACAGAGTGGGGAATTGTGTCAAAAGCTTTGGCCAAGTTGAAGTATGTAATATGTATAGTTTTGCTTTCATCCATTGTTTAGGTGACCTTTTCAAAAAAAGACACCAGGATGAGTAAGCATGACCTGCCCTTGACAAATCCAAACTGAGACAAGTCCAATGTTTGAAAGTTCCCTGTGTCCTGATTGATTAGGTCCATGGCACGTCTTTCCATGACTTTGCACATGAAGCTGATCAAACATATATATCTTTTATTGCCTGGGTCTGTGGAACATCCTCCCTTATGCAGGGGAATGACTGTAGCTGTTCATCACTTGCTTCCTACAAAACCTGTATGGAGGCTGAAACTGAGAAGTGTTATTAGGGGTGTGGCTAAATCATTTCACTGGTTAGTCTATTTTCCTCCAAACACATGTTCACGCAAATGTTGCAGCATCCTGTGGTAAGCTGTCATGCCTTTTAAGATTGTAGTTACATATTTTTTGTCCAGTTCCTAACCTCATTCTACAGAAAACTACCTTTCGCAAAGCTTTTCATGTATAGATAGTGAGTGCAAACAAATTATCTGAAATCCTCAGATATTTAAGTACATACTGAAGGGTATTGGACACAGTAGAAGTGTTCTAGCTCATGTTTTCTTCTTTCTGCTGAATATTATTCTAGGTAACTTAGTCCCCCATTTTACAAAACATTTTGGAAGCATGAGAAACTGAACTGAATGTAGCAGGAATGAGACAACATTTCTGGTGAATAATTTATGGGCTGCATTTACAATACTCTGCTTTGTAGAAAGCTTCAAGCTATGTAATTAAGCTGTGGTTGCATCTGGCACGTTAACTTCCATTTACTATTTTAACAACAAGCTCTCTTATCTTCCATTCATTTAAGTGAAATCTTGTCTTTTATGGAACTATTTTTATGTGTATTCTTATATTTAACTTCCTTTACTAATTATACAACGCCACAACAAACCTCTCTTTTCACATACATTGTCCTTTCTCTGATTTTGTTTTTGCTGGCTTTAAATGCGTTTACAAAAGTATTCCCTTCTCTTGCACATCCTTGTATTTCATGCTGTCAATAACCAGACATTGTAGACTGTTACTGTACCTATTCATTTCCTTATCTTACTTAGACTGAACTATTGGCTACTTTATTTAGAATTTCAAGAGCCTGTACCACTTAACAATGATGAATATAGTTATTTTTACAAAAAAAAAAAAACTAAATAATTCTAATGGAAAAATATATGAAATATAAACATAAATAAATAGTAAGGGAGGCAGAGACAGACATATAGGCAATACATCTATTCCAAAATGTTGCCATGTAATCATGTAATATTGCAAAATAATGCTATAGCTTCCATGAAAAAAAAAACAGAAAAGTAAGCAAATTTCATTGAAATCAACCATATTATGCTTAGGGTATTAGAAAAAGAATTTTACTTAATAGAGAGTGGGACTATGTGATGAGTGTGGTATGGTGCAAGTGTTTACCTTCTCCTCTTGACTGTCAAGTTCAGTCTTGGTTGGAAAGAGCTTTACCTCCAGTTTTGCTAATAAGTGCATCTCTCACAGAGTCTCTGTAATCACATCTATGCAGGTAAAAGCTGCACTCTCTAAAACCAAAAAACACAGCATCCATGGGACTGGACAACATCCCAGGCTGCGTTTTACATGAACTTCAGAACGAACTAGCTCCCCACCTAAGCACCATGTTCAATCATAGTCTCACGTCAGGCTTTGTGCCCACTGAATGGCGCACAGCAACAGTTATCCCACTCCAGAAAGGGGGAGACACCACTGATCCTGGGAACTATAACCCTATTAGCCTGATGAGCCTGGTCTGCAAGGTCCTGGAGCGTATCATCATGGAACTCATAAACAAAGACATTGGTAACCTCCAAACTCTGGACCCCAACCAGTTTGGGTTTGTGAATGGCAGATCATGCCTTCTGAACCTGATTTGCTTCTTTGAGGCCGTCACCAAAGCTGTAAACGAAGGTAAGGTGGTTCACACAGCCTATCTTGACCTCGACAAGGCTTTTGACACCATCCCCCATTCTGGAATTATAGCTAAACTCACTAAACTAGGTATAAATCCCTACGTCACAATATCAGTTGCCAACAGGCTCACTGACAGAACCCACACTGTAAAAGTCGGAGACTCCAAATCTGACTTCAAACCAGTGACAAGTGGAGTACCACAGGGTTCAGTCCTGGGACCTTTCCTGTTTGGTATATACTTCTCTGAAGTACAGGCTAACATAAAAGGCCTATGGCTAACGAAGTTCACAGATGACTGCAAACTAGGAGCCAAAGTCGAGTCCCAAAATGATGCGGATATCCTACAGAAGGGCCTCACTGAGACTGATGCCTGGTGTCAGAGGCATCGCCTCAAGCTCAATGCCAAAAAGTGCATTGTCATCCCCTTTGGTAAAAACTCTGTACCCATGAACTACCACACAAACGGCAGTCTACTTAACTCCGAATGCATGATAAGAGACCTTGGGACCCAGGTGGAAAGTAGTCTCTCCTTTGATAATCACATTGCCACAATAGTCAAGAAATCCTTCTATGTGGCACACCTCATCACAAAAGGGTTCTCATCCATGAAAAAAGAGGTCATTGACATTAGACCCATTATAGAGTACAACGCCCATTTTGGAATGTACCTCACAAGACATCTGCAGTGGCTGGAAAGGCCACAGAAGTACCTCACAAAGAGGATTACTGGCCTCAAACAGATGCCCTACACTGACCATCTCAAAAAACTCCAGCTTTACTCTGTAGCATATCGCCTACTCCAACAAGATCTCTGCCTAACATATAAAGCTATGTTAAACCCAGAGCTGTTGGACATGTTACACCTAAAGAAATCCCAATCCCTCTGAGCTACACACTCTAGGGACCTAAACCTGTTCCTGTCCCAGAGACTTCCTATACTTTGGAACAAGCTACCCATCTATGTCTAGCAAAGTTCCTCATTAACACTCTTCAAGAAAAATCTTGATGAATGGATGGGAAATAGGAAATACACCCTGGGGATCACTTCTGTGGCTCTGCTTGACAGGGGCACAGGAAATTAACTTTCTTGGATGGCGTAACCAGGGAACCTTGTTGGCTAGGCTTACTTAGGCCCTTGGGCCGATAGCCTAGTACTTACCTATGAACCTATGAATTATATTATCTCTAAGATATTGGAGACCGTTTTCAAGCAGCAATGCATATAACCATATAATAAGATTAATTCAAACTACACATTTCTCCACTTGTTCTTCTTTCGTCTCTTAATATCTTCTCATAACCATCTGTTATGTCATTTAGCATATGTTCATAATGTTAAGCACTTCTTTTAAAACACTTTTACATAGAATCATCACCCCCAGGACTAGACTTCTCATCTGAGGTTGTCTGTCGCCTGTTCTAAATTTGTTCCTTTCAGAGACTTGCATGGTTTGGGGACATTCATATATCCCCTCTGGAGACCATGCAACTTGAATTTTGCTTTTAGTAAATTAAAGCACTGTTTAATTGTGGCTGTGAATCAAAGAGAAGAAAATTCTGGCTTTGCATGTGGGTATGCACCAAACAATTCCTTGCACTATTTTGTCTACTTAGAGAAAGTATCTGAAATGCCCTTTAGTATGCCTTCTACTTACAAATGACTGTAACTCTGAAATTTCAACACTCGTTTGGAGAATGAGAATTATGGGCATGGCTGGAAGGTTATGCTTGGGAGGAGCAGTATTCTGGCTTTAAATCCAAATAGTGATATGTTCGTACACCACTGGGAAAATCAGCCATTAGTTATCCATAACGAACACCATGTCTGAACACAGGAATGCTTAGCAGTACCCCTGTTATTAAAGCATCTTGTGCTAAAGTACAGGCATGTCATCAGACCTGAGGATATATATTCTGGGCACTTAGATGTGAAAAAGGGCAGGTCATTAAATGATTAACACTTCAGGAAGAGTTAGATTTGCTGGATGAGGTATTAGATAAACTGGCATGAAAGAGAAAACACTGGTTTCTCTTCCCACATTGAACTTTAGCTGGATTAGGTTTCAACTAGTCAGATTCAGCTCAGCACATTTGAACTCCTCGATCACTGTTTTCCAAAGGAAATTACCAGCTATGCAGCTTCTAAAAGTGCACCAGCAGTGAATCCTTTTTTGGGAAGATTTCTTTCTTCTTCCTGATGTTCTTTGTGTTTCACTGTTGCAGTCATTACATTTGGGTAATCTGCTGGCAGGTTGCCCTCAGTCGGCCTGATTAACAAAGTCTTGGGTCCTGCGTCAGTTGCTGTCCCTTCTTCCATGACATCAGGTCGTCAGGGGTATAAAACATGCATCAGACGCCATTAAATCAGTCCTTCTTGCCATGCAGTGCCCGAAGCAGAAGCAGTTTGCAAGTGCCGGTCGGCAAACTCCTGAAGTTTTCATTTTCGGGTTTCAGAACCAAAGTCTTCAACTTAAAGCTAAGTACCCCGTTGGGGAAACTTTTTTTGCTCCTTACCGATGTCAGTAAAAGTTAATAATTGCATTACTTGTGGAAAGCAAATACCTCACAAAGATTATCATTCGTACTCTATTCCTTGCCTAGGCCCTGACCACAACGTACCTTGCTGTAGGTTTTGTGCTTTATTTAATCAGCGCACTATCCGTTGTCGGTACATTTTTGCCTCTAAGTATTTTGGTTCTCGGTTTAATTATCCAGAAATGTTGTCGGTTAGCCATCCGACTACCGGGATTCCAAAAAAATGCAAAGATAAAGACAGAGACAGGCTGCCGAGGTCCAAAACTGTCGACGACGCTTCTCCTAAGCCAGTTGCCAGTTCGCCGGTACTCAGTGAGGTGCTTTTGCAGCCTCTGATACCCGATAATTCTAATTCGCAGGCCTCTACTAAGACCCATTCAGAGTCCGGTATGCTGTGAGATGCTTCACCTATGAAACCCGCGGATGTCTCTACCTTGGGTGGGTTCGGAGCCGTTCTGAGGGTGTATTCAGGCCTACAGAATTGCATATTAAATCGACTCCACCTTCATTACTAAGGTCTAAATCTCGATCTATGTCTAAAAAACCGATGCCCAGACCTCATGTTCAGGCCCCTATGCCTAAAAAACAAATGATCAAAATGGCTGAAGATTTAATTACTCTAATCAGGGGTAGTCAACCCCCCCCCCCCCCCCGAGAGGCCTAGGGCTTGATTATGAATCTTCTGATCAGATTTCTGCTTCTTCTGACTCTTCTAATGACCTGGATTTGTCCATACCTACTTATGAGGATTCTGATGCCGAGGATTCCATTCCCTCTGCTTCCCCTCCTGAGGATTTTCTTTTGGGGAAACCTTACATACCTTAAGGGAGCATTTCCACTCGGAAAGTTAGGAATTGTCTGATTCAAGAAAGAGGCTTAGGGATTTCCTTCTTCTACCTCAGCATAGGCCTTTGGCTATACCTCCTTTACTAGACATTGTTGATGATGTGTTTTTGGAATCTAGTATGGCCCCTGATTCCCTGCCTCTGGCTCCTAGTACACCTGACAGATTCTACAGGGTTCCTGAGTCCCACAAGTTCCTTTTCAAAAATCCTGTTGCAGATCCAGAAACCATTTCCCAGGGGCCCAAGGGCATTAAGGCTTCTACTGCTAAAAATCCTACCCCTTCTGATAGAGACTCCAGGGCGCTGCATAGATGGGGTAAGAAGGTTTATACTTCTGCAACCTTGGCAATCAGGGCTTTAAACTGCCAATTTCATATGTTAAAATATCAATATCATACTATTGGACTGCTTAAACAGAAAATGATGTTGATTCCTGACTGTGTAGAAAATAAAGATTTACAGGATTTATTGCATTCTGCTGAACAAGTTGGAAAACATACTTTGCAATGTGGTTTTGATTCTTTAGAGGCCTCGTGCAGGGCTGCTGTTACTGGGTCTGTGCTTAGAAGGCATGCTTGGTTTAGGAGCAATCTTTGCCTGATAATGTTAAAGCGAAATTGTTGGATGCTCCTTTAAATCAGGACTGCCTATTTGGCAATAAGACTGAAGAAGTTCTAAAACAGATGGAAGATAAAGCTAAATCTATGCAAACTGTTAAAGATTTCTTACAAGTGCAACCTGCAAGATTTAATAGGCACTGGCCTACTAAGAACTGGCCTTTTCCAGCTCTTTCCAGATCCTCTCAAGCCAAACCCAGATATACCAAAAGCACCAGGTTTCAGTCACAGGGGACTCTCAGATCTAAGCAATGGGGGGCCTCCACTTCCAAATCTGAAAATAACAAGACACACCCCTATGGTAAACAGTCTCAAAGACTTCCGTTTAAAATTACCAAGCACTTACCTTTTAGCTGCCCCTTGGGGGGAAGGATTGCTCTTCATGCAAAGAACTGGGAACTCATAACCCAGGACAAATGAGTTTTAAATATAGTGTCCCAGGGATACAGATTTCAAGTCCACACGTTGCCAACACCAAACAGGTGGCCAGACCTGCCCCTAAATCAGTGGGCAGAGGCTCAAAAACAAGTACTTTCCCTCTTAAACATGGGGGCTATTCAACCAGTAACATAAGAGGAAAAGGGACAAGGTTTCTATTCCAGACATTTTCTGGTTCCCAGGAAAGACAAATATGGCATTCATTTCTGGACCTGTCTACTCTAAACACCTTTCTGGACATTCCAAACTTCAAGATGCTGACTCTTCATCAGTTATTTCCTATGCTAGGTAAAGATGCCTAGTTGCAAACTCTAGATTTAAAAGAAGCATACCTGCACATCCCAGTCAGGGAATCTTGCAGAAGATACCTACGCTTCAAAGCAGGCTACTTGTATTATCAGTTCTCTGCACTGCCCTTTGGCTTGTCTATTGCGCCCGGGGTATTCCCAAAGTGTCTGGCTCCAGTTATTGCATTTTGCAGGAAAAGAAATATTCACATATATCTATACCTGGATGATTGTCTAATTCAGGCAGAAAACCAGGGCATACTTATAAATCATCTGGCGTTTATAAAAAGGGTTCTAACTTGTCTAGGGTACACCATAAACAAAAAGAAATCACAACTGGTCCCCTCTCAACAGATTACATTCCTGGGTGCAAGCTTGAATACAACTGCCCAGATGGCTTTCCTCATGCCAGAGAAGCAAATTCAGTTGGTAACTTACTTCAAACAAGTGGCCACAAAAACCCTGCTATCTGTAAGACAAATACTGCAAGCCTTGTGGTTCATGGCCTCCTGCATTCTTCTAATTCCATATGCAAGACTGCATATAAGGAAACTACAGTGGTATTTAAAAAGTCTATGGAGTTAACATTGTCACTTCCTGGAATCAATGATTATTATCATACCTTGCCTACGGCTGGAACTCCTGTGGTGGGCAGAGGCCTGTCACCAAAACAAGGGACGGCCATTCACACTACCCCTTGCCACCCAAACCCTAACTACAGATGCATCAGACTATGCATGGGGGGCTCACCTGGCAGGAAAGTGCATTCAGGGCAAATGGAACCCAAATCAAATGCACCTACATATCAATCAAAAAGAAATGTTAGCTGTACAGAATGCTCTGACAGCCTTCAAGGACGACATTCTTCCAGGAAAACTAATGGTAAAGATGGACTACACCATGGTTATATGGTACATAAACAAGCAGAGGGGGTACACATTCTTACCCCCTCTGCAGACTAGCCATGGCATTGTAGAACACAGCCCTGAGATACCAAGTTCACCTACAAGCTCAATTCCTGCCAGGGAAATTGAATACACTGGCAGACGGACTAAGCAGAAATCGCATGGACCAACACAAGTGGAAACTTTAACCACGGATTCTCAACATGTTGACAAGCAAATTGGAGAGCCCAGACATAAATCTATTTGCCTCCCCCCAGAACTACCAGTTGGACAAGTTTTGCACAAGGACTCCCCACAAAAAAGCCTGGAAAGTGGATACTCTGTCCTTCAGCTGTTCATCATGTTTCACTGCTACAGTCATTACACTTGGGTTAGCCTGCCATCAGGCAGTCCCGCAGTCGGCCAGAGTTCCAAAGTCTTGGTCCGGCGTTGGTTGCTGTCGCTTCTTCCCTGACGTCAGTGCACCAGGGGTATATAAGATGCAGCCGATGCCATTTTCTTCAGTCTTTCTTGCCGCGTGGTGCCCGAAGCAAAAGCAGTTTGCAAGTGCCGGGAGCATTTCCATTGGGAGGGCCAGGATTACTCAGAATCCAAGAAAAGGCTCAGAGACTTTCTTTTATTACCTCAGCACAGACTTCTTGCTATTCCGCCAGTGTTAGATATTGTGGATGATGTGTTCTGTGAATCCAGTTTAAATCCTGATTCTTTGCCCCCTGCTCCAGTCAAGCCAGACAGGTACTACAGAGTCCATGACTCTCACAAATTTCTTTATAAAAACCCTGTTGCTGACCCAGAAACTATTTCCCAGGGTCCCAAAGGGGTAAAGGCTTCCACGGCTAAGAATCCAGTTCCCTCTGACAGGGATTCTAGAGCATTAGACAGATGGGGGAAGAAAGTTTACACTTTTGCAACTTTAGCAGTGAGAGCTTTAAATTGCCAGTTTCACATGCTTAAATACCAACAATATTTAATGTCTCTGTTAAAACAGAAAATGATTACAAGTTCAGAACATCCTGACTATAAGAAAATGCAGGAGTTATTGCATGCAGCTGAACAAGTGGGAAAACATACTCTGCAATGTGGTTTTGATTCATTAGAGGCTTCTTTTAGAGCAGCAGTTACAGGATCTGTGATTTGAAGGCATGCTTGGTTAAAAGAACAAGGTTTATCTGATCATGTTAAGGCTAAATTATTGGATGCTCCTCTATAGCAGGATATTTTATTTGGTGTTAAGGCAGAAGAGGTATTAAAGAAAATGGAGGATAAGGCAAAATTTATGCAAACAGTGAAGGATTTCTTACAGGTACAGCCACCTCGATTTAGCAGAAATTGGCCTTCAAAGAATTGGTCCTTTCCAGTGTCAGACAGACCACAGAGAGGCAGATACAGATGCCCAAGAGGCAGATCTCAGCCCCAATGCCCTTACAGGCCACGACAGTGGGGTGCTTCAACCCCAAAAGGAGGTGAAGACAAGTCACAATCTTACAGGAAACAGTCCCAATGACTTCCCCCTTTGAATGCCAAGCACTTACCTTTTGGCAGCTCCCTTAGGAGGAAATCTTGCACTTTTTTCTCAAAATTGGCATATAATCACCCAAGGCAAATGGGTTCTGAATATTGTGTCTCAAGGTTACAGGTTCCACTTTCACACTCTACCAAGGCTAAAAGGAATGCCAGACCTGCCACAAAATCAATGGACAGAGGCACAAAAACAAATTGTAGCCCTCATGGACATGAGAGCTATTCAAAAAGTGCCACAACAGGAACATGGACAAGGATTTTACTCAAGACCTCTCCTGGTCCCCAGAAAGGACAAAGCCTGGAGACCCATACTAGACCTTTCTACTCTAAATACTTACCTGGATGTTCTGAAATTCAGAATGTTGACACTGCAGCAGCTTCTTCCCATGCTGGGCAAGAAGGCTTGACTTGTTACTTTGGACCTCAAAGAGGCATACCTGCATGTCCCCATCAGACAAAATTGCAGAAGATACCTCAGATTCATAGCTGGTTCAATGCATTACCAACTCTCTGCACTGTCATTTGGCTTATCTACTGTGCCCAGGGTCTTCACAAAGTGCATGGCACCAGTAACTGCATTTTGCAGATAAAAAGGAATCCAAATATATCCATACCTGGACGACTGCCTTATTCAAGCAGAGAGCAAGGACATTCTTCTAAAGCATCTGGCATTTGTAAAAAGGTTGCTAATTTGCCTAGGGTACACAGTAAACGAAAAGAAGTCAAAACTAGTGCCCTCACAAGAGATAATATTCCTGGGTGCCAGCTTAAATACAATGGCCCAGATGGCTTATCTCACGCCAGACAAACAAGGACAACTGACTCAGTACTTTCAATTGATGGCAATAAAAACCCAACTCCCTGCAAGAAAAATTCTGCAGGCCTTGGGATTCATGGCATCCTGCATACTACTAATTCCATATGCCAGACTGCATATGAGGAAATTACAATGGTACCTAAAAAGTGTGTGGACTCAACACTGTCACAGTTTGGAAGTAGTAATACCACTAATTCCCTGCCTACAACAGGAGTATCGATGGTGGGCACAGGCATGTCACCTCAACAAGGGACAGTCTTTCACTCTACCCACAGCCAGGCAGACACTAACAACAGATGCTTCGGATTACGCCTGGGGAGCACAAATGGCAGGAAAGTGCATTCTGGGCAAGTGGACCACAGACCAAATGGGTCTTCACATCAATCAAAATGAGATGTTGGCTGTACAAAATACCCTAACAGCTTTCAAGGACCTTCTCCGTCCAGGACAACTATTACTAAAGACAGACAACACCACAGTTATGTGGTACATAAACAAGCAAGGGGGCACTCATTCTTATCCCCTATGCAGACAAGTCATGACCTTGTGGAACACAGCTCTAGCCTATCAAGTTCATCTACAAGCACAATTCTTGCCAGGAAAGAAAAACACTCTGGCAGACGACTTATGCAGAAACATCATGGATCCTCATGAGTGGAAATGAAATCCACAAGTATTCAGCATAATAACGCAAAACTGGGAGTTCCCAGACATAGATCTCTTTGCCTCCCCAATGAATTGCCAACTACAAAAATTCTGCACAAGGACTTATCACACACAAGCATGGAAGGTGGATGCTCTCTTGTTCAGCTGGAAAAGCTTAAAAGTTTATGCCTTCCCACCACTGCCTCTCCTTTCAAAGGTACTCCTAAAAGCCAGACAAGAAAAGCCTCAGATGATCCTGATTGCCCCAGACTGGCCACGCCAGCACTGGTACCCAATCTTTAAAGAACTTAGCTCAAGGCCCACCATGGATTTTACCTCAAACTCAGCACCTTCTGACTCAACAAAACAATAAGATCCTGCACAGTCAGCTCAAAACCTTAAACCTAGCTGCATGGCAGATTCATTAGTCAAGCAGACAACACCTCTCTCTAAAGTTGTTATGGATGTCATTTTGGAGGCCAGGAGGCCTAGCACCAGGAAATCTTATTCAGAAAAGTGGAAGAGATTCTGTGCCTGGAACCAGGCTCAAAGCTTTGACCCTCTTGTCCCAAATATTCCTCAGATATTACAATACTTAACTGAGATGCTGTACAAAGGACTATCCTTTTCATCCATTAAGATCCACGCCTCTGCCATCTCGGCTCATTACAACACAGATCCTCCTATTTTCTCTCATCCATTACTAAAACTGTACCTCAGAGGGGCTAAAAACATAGGACCGCCCCGGAGAGCACCAACACCAACTTGGGACCTCAATTTTGTCTTGGAAAAACTAACTTTACCTCCTTTTGAGCCAGCCAGTTCAGCAGAATTAAAATATGTATCATGGAAAACTGCTCTGCTTCTGGCAATAACCTCAGCATGAAGAGTCTCAGAGTTACAGGCACTAATGGCAGTGGAGCCGTTCATCATTTTTCACCAAGACAGGGTTTCTTTAAGAACAAACCCTTCATTTATGCCTAAGGTGGTATCCAGTGTGGCTCTTAACCAAACTATTCACTTACTAACTTTTTATCCAAATCCCCAGAATAAAGGGGAGAGACTTCTGCATTCCTTGGACATGCACAGACAATTACGTTTCTACTTGGACAAAACAAAAGCTTTCAGAAAAACTGAGCAATTGTTTGTAGCATATGCTGCAGGATCACAGGGAAAGGCTATTTCAAAGCAGACCATTTCAAAGTGGATAGGACACTGTATCCGGTTCTGCTACACACAGCATGGGAAACCTGTACCATCTAACATTAGACCACATTCCACCAGGGCAACTGCAACTTCTACTGCCTACCTTAGAGGAGTACCTACCAAAGATATCTTGGAAGCTGCAACTTGGAGTTCAGTGCACACCTTTACCAAGCATTACCATTTGCCTCTTTATTCTAGATCCAGAGCTGGCTTTGCCACTGCAGTGCTGCAAGGCCTCTTAGCCACCCCAAATCCTCTATAGAACCAGCCACCTTACCTCAGCTTTTGGATTCAACCCAAGTGTAATGTCTGCAGCAGTGAAACATGATGAACATAGTACAGTTTTGTACCTACCATAAATGTAGATGTTCAAGTGTCTTCACTCCTGCAGTCCAGGTTACCCACCCGCCATCCCCTCTTTCTTAGGTGGGACTTATCTATACCTCTCAATCCTATACTACCTATGTGGTGTATTTGCTGGTAACTGAAGGTTTTGTTTTTACCTTTGTTGTATGTTTTATTAGCAATATGTATTGCCTACCTATATGGAGGCACCTGACATCTGGGGCAAGAAAAACTGAAGATAATGGTGTCAGCTGCATCTTATATACCCCTGGCGCACCGACGTCAGGGAAGAAGCGGTAGCAACTGACGCTGGACCAAGACTTTGGAACTCTGGCCAACTGTGGGACCACCTGATGGCAGGATAACCCAAGTTTAATGACTGCAGCAGTGAAGACACTCGAACATCTACATTTATGGTAGGTACAAAACTGTACTTTTACTCCTTTCCCCCTCTGCCTCTGCTCTCCAAAGTTCTGCTAAAAGTCAGACAGGACAAACCAAGAATGATTTTGATTGCTCTAGACTGGCCACGCCAACACTGGTACCCACTCCTGCACAGTGTGTCACAAATATCTCCATGGCACCTGCCTCAGACTCCTTCCTTGCTGTCTCAGCAGGAGAAACAAATTCTGCACCCTCAGCTTCCAACATTGAATCTTGCAGCCTGGCTAATCATTTAAATTCACCCTTATCATCCCTCAACAAACCTGTGATGGATGTCATCTTGGAGGCGAGAAGACCTAGTACTAGAAAATCTTATGCTGACAAATGGAAAAGATTCTGTGCCTGGAACCAATCTTTAGGAATGTGTACAGCAGCGCCCAATTTACCTCAGATTTTGCAATACTTAACTGAGATGCTTCAAAAGGGCCTGTCTTTTTCCTCTATTAAAATCCATGCTTCAGCTATTTCAGCTCACTATAACACAGAACCACCCCTCATCTCTCATTCCCTGCTCAAGCATTATCTCAGAGGGGCAAAGAACTTGAGAGCAGCCAAGAGAGCTCCTACCCCTACCTAGGATCTTAACTTTGTTTTGGAAAAACTCACTCTACCTCCTTTCGAGCCAGCTGCTACTGCAGACTAAAAATGTATTTCTTGGGAGGCAGCCTTCCTTTTAGCAATCACTTCAGCTAGAAGGATATCTGAATTACAGGTCCTTATGGCAGTGGAGTCTTTCATCATCTTTCAAGTGGACAGGGTATCTCTGAGGACCAATCCATCCTTCATGCCCAAGGTGGTTTCCAGTGTGGCTCGTAATCAGTCCATTCATTTGCCAACCTTCTTTCCCAATCCACAGAACAAATTGGAATGGATTCTGCATTCCTTGGATGTGCACAGACAACTTAGATTCTACTTGGACAGGACTAAATCTCAAAGAAAATATAAGCAATTGCTAGTAGCATTTGCTGCAGGGGCAGAGGGGAAGGCTATTTCAAAACAAACCATTTCTATATGGATAACCCATTGCATTAATTTCTGCTGTAAGCACAATGGAAAATCTATTCTCCAGGGGATCAAATGTCACACCACCAGGGCTGCATCTACTTCTGCAGCATTCCTCAGAGGTGTTCCTACCAGGGATATTCTAGAAGCTGCTACCTGGAGTTCTATACATACTTTCACCAAGCACTATCATTTACAATTTTTTTCTAAATCCAGAGCTGGCTTTGCCACTGATGTCTTGCAGGGCCTTATAGCTGGCCCTAATGCTGTATAAACTCCTCCTCCCAACCATACCTTTGGGAATACCCAAATGTAATAACTGCAACAGTGAAACACGAAGAACATAGTACAGTTGTGTACACTTACCATAAATGTAGATGTTCAAGTGTATTCACTGTTGCAGTCCTGGTTACCCTCCCTCCAGCCCCCTATTTTTCTCTGGGTATACCTCTACCTTCTTTTACTCTGCTTAAAAAGCCTTTTTGGTGTATTTGCTTTAGGTTGGAGATATATTTTTGTGTTTTTAATTTTATTTGCTCCGCATTAGGGGGGCACCTGACATCTGGGGCAAGAAAAACTGATATACTGGGGTCGGATACATGTTTTATACCCTTGATGACCTGACGTCATGGAAGAAGGGACAGCAACCGACGCAGGACCCAAGACTTTGTTAATCAGGCTGACTGAGAGCAACCTGCCAGCAGATTACCCAAATGTAATGACTACAACAGTGAATACACTCGAACATCTACATTTATGGTAAGTGTACACAAGTGTACTTTTGTTTGACTGTGGAATTAGTAGTATATGTTAGTCCAGTGGGTGAGGGGGCTCCTGCCATATTAAAAAATATATATATTTTTTGTTTATGAAATTAATTTTTTATCCATTTATAACTTCCAGTTTTTTTGTTAGCTGAGGCATAATTTCTGTGAGTTTTTTCGGTGGTCTGTATTTGTCTGTATGCGTTCATTAGGGATTTTACTGAGGGCTCTAGTTTCCTCTTTTATCCAAAGACATGTTATAGCTGAACTACCACTCCTACAAACTGTCCATGGTGAGTGTGTCATGAGTAAGTGAGTATGCGTGTATGTGTGAAAGTGTGTGTGTTTATGTGCGTATATGGAAGTTTTTTGTATGTGGGGAGGTGCACTACAATACATTGCTTTTTGTCAAGGACTAGTTTCCATGTTTTGTACCCATTGATTGCTGGAATGTGCTTTAATTCTTTGCAACTCTAAAACGGATATGTTAGGTATTAAGAGAACAGACTATCTGCAAAAGTATACATGCTACAGACATAGGCTGGGATTCACAAAGAAATCTTACCATGAGCATAAACCGCTGCAGCAAAAAGAGAGTTTCTATGGCTGTGAAAATTTAGAGGAACATTAGTTGCAATAATGAAAGACCTCATTATCTGCAAATTTGTATGTCTCTGAATCACACAGTGTTGCTACTAGTGCTATGCAGAACTTTGCTATTGTAATCACCCTTGACAGCCTGTGCATCTCATTGACACATGCATTCCCCTCATCTACTCTCACACAAACACATGGACTCATCTCCATAGCTCTCAAATGTCCATTGGTTTACATAATGTACCAGACATCAGAGTTTTGTATGTTTTATTGTTTACTTTAAGCTTCTTGATGTAAAATGTGTTATTCTATTAATTTTTTAAGGTAAAACACCATAAGTGGAACTGGTTGACAAAGTGCTAGTAGAAGTGAACTTGAAAAACACTAAAAACACTTCAAATGGAAGCAGCAAAGCAAGTACAACAGGAATGTATTATTAAAGTGGTTTAGCTCTTTGTTAGAGCTTCATCAGAACTTCTAAAGAAGGTCTGACAACTAAAGAACAAAAGCATTTAATTAATAATATTAATTTAATTACTTTATTACTAATGTATTAATTAATAATATGTTCATGCTGTGCTTGCTTTGTTGCTTCCTTTCAAAGTGTTTTCAGATTTTTTTCAACTTCTTTAAGTTACTTAGAGTAATATTAGTGATATTTCAAAAGTTGTGTCTTTGTTGCCTAGTACACCCTCCCCAATATCGCAGCCTTTGGTCATTAGTGTAAGGGGGAGTTAAGAGATATGGAAGCAACCCCTCTCGAGATGCAATGACACAGGCATTCCTACACATACACACAAATATACTCACTGTATGTCAGATGCATATACACACTCATCGTAAATTGCACTCACTCACACACACACACACACACACACACACACACACACACACACACACACACACACACACACACACACACACACACACACACACACACACACACACACACACACACACACACACACACACACACACTACCTATCCCCCAACATACTGTTAATCTATTTGACAGGCTTGCAGATCAGAGATGCAGAGGGTGTCAGATAACACAACTACAGCTCACACGTGTGACAAATGAAAGTGCAATTGAACATTGCAGTAATAAACAATATATGAACTCCACTGCCAGAAGAGGTTTTCTGCCCTACTGAGGTTGGATTTCCTAGTTGGTTCACACTCCCCTGCCACAGTAAAAAAAAGTAGGAAAAATTTAGTACATTCTGCTGATGCTGTGAAACCAAGAGGGAAGGAAACAAACACAGAATAGCAAGAAAAATAATAACATTATAAAGTTCTTCCAGTACACAGATGTCACACCCTTTGTAACCTTTGCAACCCACTGGCAAATAGACTGGGGGTGGTGCTATGGAAGATCATTATACCTCTGACTGACATGCTCACCAGAATGGGTAATGCCATTCTCACCATTCACTGTGCAGCAAGCAGATAATCACCTAGCAGGCAGTCTTCAAAATCCTCACCAAAAAGCGAGAGGACAACCTTGGTTCCTCTCTCTCTCACAGTACGAGCTTTGGTGAACTTTTTTCCTAAGGAGGCCATCGCCACTCAAACTTAGTTCCTAAGGAGGCCATAGCCACTCGATAAACGTAGTTCCTAAGGAGGCCAGCCCATAGCTTCTCAATAGCCATATTCAAGGAACAGCATGGTAGCCTGTTCACAAAGCTGCACATTAAGTTTCATATAACGTGCGTCACAGAGCAGCAATGGTATGCTAGCAAACCTTCCTGCAGTGCAGAATCATGGCACTACAAGCGTAACAGTCTGTGCGCATGAAGATATTGTGCACGTGTCTCATTAGCAGGGATAAACATGCTAGCACTATTTAGGTGTGAAAGCACAATGCATTACAGCAGTGATTCAAAGACAACCACACTAAATCCTTTCATTAGCATAACAGCTGCTCTGAATGACCTGTCTGAGCATGATATAAAGTGCTGTCTGTATATTATAGTAGACCGTGTTAAAACAACATAATCAGAGATTAGGATATC
The DNA here is from genome assembly GCF_019279795.1 of Protopterus annectens. Classification (NCBI taxonomy): domain Eukaryota; kingdom Metazoa; phylum Chordata; order Ceratodontiformes; family Protopteridae; genus Protopterus; species Protopterus annectens. Next base: position 392,152,543 of record NC_056743.1, on the reverse strand, counting down.
ACTAAAATGACATTTTACTTTGATATAGGCATAAGAAGGATGACAAAATGCCTGGTAATGTACTTCTGTACTGTACTCAACACCTTTGCTGATTGTCAGACACAGAGGCAGGAAGAACCGGAAAATATAGGTGAAGTAATATCACAAGGCCATAAAAGTTACATGTCCAGCAGTATTGTTGGAGGAGATGGTGCCAGTAAACATTGTCAAAGGATATGACAGTAACATTTCCAGCTGAACTTGGGGAAAACTGTGGCAGAGAACTCAGTAATACAAGGGCATGACATTTTCACATCCACCTGTTGTGGGATAATTGCGGCAGGGTATACTGCATAGAGTCTTGCCCCTATAGCAGTTTACACAGCACAGGGGCATGACAGCTTCATGCCCGACTGCTGGGGGAAGACTGTAGCAGGAAACACTGCATAAGAGCATTCTGATAAAATTTCCAGGAGTGTGTGTGTGTGGGGGGGGGGGTCAGGGCAGGGAGCACAGCATAAGTGCATGGGCAGTTACATGTCCATCTGTAATGGTGGTGCCATATGGTCTATATATATATGTATATATATATATATATATATATATATATATATATATATATATATATATATATATGTGTGTGTGTGTGTATATATGTAGATATAGATATATATGTATGTGTGTGTACAGAGGATAGGACATGGTATAGAGGACTCATTGACCCCTGTATATAGGTGAAAGTAAAGTTATATATGTGGTTGGGAGTCATGCAGAGCTTTTCTCCCTGATTACATGCTATCAGTATAGGACAAAGAAAAATTGTCACAGCACAAAACAGATGAGTACCTTAGCAAAAAATGGGAGAGAGAGAATGGGAAGATCCCAGACACTGACCAACATGTACAAGCCACATGGAGTAGATATGCAGGTCCTAGAGCCATAACTAAGGGGGGAGGGGGTGAAGGGGGCTGCTGCCTTGGATGCACGATGTCTGGGAGCATGATTGGCAGATTGCAGCAGTGTGGGAGTAAAGTACTTTAAGATGAGGGAGCTAGTTTGAGGGAACTGCACAAGGTGCCAGATTAGCTTGCAAAAGATCTGGCAAGGAGCATACAGTGTTGTACAGATACTTGTTATGTCATTTAGCATATAGGGATGCTTCTCTGAAGCGGATGGTAACCATTCTTCTTTCTGCCTTTGCAGGCCATGGTAGCCATGACTGTGGTACAGCCCACTGGCAAGGTAGATGGTCACAGGAAACCCAGGCATAGATGTGAAACATTATTCCAAATACCACATCATTGTCACATCTGTTCACAGTGACCAACATACCTGGGTGTGTTCAGTCTCACAGATGTGACCAAAAATGTATTTCAGGCTCGACAGTGGGACACCTCATGAATCCACCCACTCCTGGTCATGCAGATCTACAGTGTCACAATCTCTCATTGACTACGAGAGTGCTGAGCCCATCTGTCTTCATCATCAAGTCATAGATGCCATACATCTTTTGCCTCCCAACATGGGATTCGACATCTGTCTCCCCTTATGTGCTCCCAAAGTGTTACACTGTTCTTACTGTAGCCTGCTTCAAGCCCTGGAACAGTATGCTAACACAGTGCATAAGATCAAGATCTGTGGTATGGCCCAACCACCTTGCCACTGGAGGATATGATCCCTGAAGGAGTGTATGATCCCTGACCCTTAACCTACCTGAGTAGCTGCCACATCTATCTTCCATGACACTTGACCATATGATAGCATTGCTTTCACCTGTCAGTGTGCCCCCACCTCATTTGTGAAATGATAACTGTGTCCTTTCCACCCTTATCCCATCACGGTAGGGTAATGTGTGATGCACAATATAGGCAGTCAGTGCACTATACTGCACAGACAGAATGTGATAATGTATGTATCATTTTAATTCTGTGTTGTTTGTGTCATGGTACGTAGTTGTAAACCAGACTCTGGCTCTTTGCTAGTGCGGTAATGTAATGCCATCATCGCATTGGGTGCCACTGTATCCCACTACTCTCATCTTCTACTACAACAGATCTGTCAGGAAGTGCTGCAGTGTTGTTGTGTCTACTTGCATGCTACCATATTATGTAACACAACACTCCACAAATATGTGGCTGCAGGTTTCAGATGCAAAGTGCAGTGCCTCATCAGATGTATCCAACTGTGGAAATGTCCCTACAGAAGTCCTAACACATATTCAACAGGGCTTTGTCTATGAACGTGGAGTGCCATAAGCCATCTCAATCACCATATGAAGGTTTCATACCGAAGGTTGCAAGGCATATCTAGCATCATCTGCAATGCTCAACAGTGGGCACCCATTATCTGTATCTTGTAGCCTGCTGGCATAAAAAGTGAATATATATATATATATATATATATATATATATATATATGGTTTACTATTAAAATGTCGAATGTCACTACGTCAACTGTACTATAGTCGAACACGGAAGTTCGAAAATAGTAATGCCGACATCAAAAAATCAATCTAGGAATGGTTTTAACATGGGTCGAGGTAGATGTTCAGTATTATTCAGAACTACAAACATCTCCCCTACCTCGACCCATGTTAAAACACAGTCCTAGATTGTTTTTTTTTTGTCGTCGACATTACTATTTTCGAAGTTCCGTGTTCGACTATAGTACAGTCGATGTAGTGCCAGTCGACATTTCAAAAGTAAACCTATATATATATATATATATATATATATATATATATATATGTATATATATATATATATATATATATATATATATATATATATATATATATATATATATATATATATATATATATATATATGTTTATACATTAGCCACTGTGTGCATTTACAAGATATAAGACAATGTGTGATGTAACCTACAGAAAACTTTGGTAGAAGTTACATGCATGGAGAGAATATGAATCATGGGAGCTGCCTTTTTCCATCAGTCTTACTACTATTTTTGATAAATATATTGAACAGGTAATTTTTAAATATATTATTAACACAATCACTGCAGTCCACAAACTAATGAAGCTCAAAAACGAAGCCAAAGACTAGAATCCACCACAGGAAATATTTATTCAGTGCTTTCGTCTCTGAGATAGAGACTTCTTCAGAATATAATACATACATCCCAAAAACCTTTATATACCAAGTGCAATTAAAACTTTTAGTCAATTAATCAATCAATCAAGCAGTCAGATAGCAGCATATACTGTTCCTTAAAGTCCCCCACCATAGTTGTACACACTCACATATAATAATAAGCAGTCAGATAAAATAAGGAATGAATAATAATGAATAAAACCATGTAGAACCATCATATATATGTATGTTTTCCACAGACAGCTCACTATCTATTAGCTCTATTCTTAGATTAAAATCACAATTTTTTAACTAATCCACTTATATTTTTTACATTTATTTTGCATAAAGTAAAAAATAATCGAAGGGATGTTTCACATCTATTTTTTCATATCTATTTTAGGTGCTAAGGTACATATATACATAATATATATATATATATATATATATATATATATATATATATATATATATATATATATATATATATATATTAAGGTTTTACTATATATTTTATTCATACATACATAGCATATCCATAATAATTGTTTCAGCAGATATTTATGTATATATATATATATATATATATATATATATATATATATATATATATATATATATATATAAGGAGCAGGATATGCTATTTGACTGCTTGATTGATTGATTAATTGACTAAATGTTTTAATTGCATTTGGTATATAAAGGCTGTTGGGATATATGTATTTTATTCTGAAGAAGTCCCCTTCTCAGAGATGAAAGTGCTGAATAAATATTTCCTGTGGTGGATTCTAGTCTTTGGCTTTGTTTTTGAGCTTCAAATATGTTATTAAGTTTGTTGGTTGGTAGGGTTCATCCTATACACCATGGGCTTGTAGCTGTTAGGTGCTCTGGCACCAATTTACTTTCCTTTTATGGTCATTTATTGAAAGTATTAGATGAAGGAACAGGTACTGATAATATATATTTGGACATGGCAAAGGCCTTTGATACTATGCCACACTGCAGAATTATTTCTTTATTAAAAGAATGTTGCATACCTGAGTATGTTACTAGATGGATAACCAACTGTCTGAATGGGAAGAAACATAGGGTAAAGACTGGACAAACCATGTTGGATGGGAGGGAGTTAACAGCTGGTGTTCCCTAAGGCTACGTTTTGGGTCCAGTTTTATTTGGTATTTTTATGGCCAGTTTTCCAGATGATACATTTTTGATGTTCTGGGTTAACTGATCAGTTTTCTATTCAATTATATCTGATATCTTATTTAATTGGGTTACATCAAATGATATAAAGTTTAATGTTAAAACATGTATTATCATTTTTGGGAATGCGGACTCAAATAATATAAATGCTCTGGACAGAATATTGTGTGTTTATTTGTGTATATAATAGCATGAAGTTGGATAGATTGGAAAGAATGCAAATATATTCTAACTCATTACAGCCAAGTGATGTTTCCAGGCATTTCTACAGTTGCATCCTACTGACCTCTCTGAGCATCAAATATTGTTTGTTCATATTTATTTCAATAATTCCAAACCTGTGCTACATAAAAGGCTTTGGAAGGCTTCACTTAAAGCTTATACAATGGCAAATGCAACTGTATGGATATCTGGCTTCTGTCTACTTCAGCTAAAGAGATATTGAATATTGTTTGTATACTATATATATATATATATATATATATATATATATATATATATATATATCACAATAGTTTTTATATTTCTCTAAATATTTCAACATTAAGTGGCACAGAAAGAATCGCTTAACCTTATATGAAAGCTCATAGCTCTGTAAAGAAAATGCCACTGGTAGTATATGTCTTGCTTGAATGGTTACAGAGACATTATCAGCTGTTTATACAGCATTACATAATTCATATTTGCTTGGGTTGTTGTAGCTTAGAAAATCCATTTTAAGACCTAGAATCTAATGAACCACTGAAGATATTGTATTAAGCTGAATGGTTTGTCAGTTAGTTTTCTAGTAACACTTAACGTTTTACAGATATGAACATTTATTTAAACTGTAATGTGATAACTTCCTTTTTTTAAAGGTTTAGGCCATGCCTACTTGGAGTCTGAGTACAGACTCAAAAGAGTTTCATTGGATGGAATGAGTTAATAGGAGGCTATATGAAATGAGGGGTGTGAATTATCATAGTAGCCTTAAGATGTTATCTTTGTTTACAAATTAACTAAGTTAGTTATAGGTGTTTGAATGTATAAATGTGTTAAAGATTGTGGTTTAGGAAACCTTCTAAGTATTCATAGCAAAACACACTTATTAAATACTAGGAATAATAAATATCTGGTAAAAGGGCTGGTTGATAGACACTCGATCAGTTCACATTTTTCATGGAAGAGCCTGTTTGTGGTGGAATAATATTCCATTATGGATTAGGAAATCAGAATCAATTGGATTTTTAAGTCTAATCTGGGTCAATGGTTAGAGTGTTTGAATCAGCTTTTTATGGTGGCAAGCTGTTTGAAGCAGTCGGGCCTTGACAGTGATGTGTGTGCAATCAGTGGCTACAAGGACCTCCTGCAAATGGACTATGTTGTTAAGGCCTGCATAGTTTTAGTTTTCTCCTCTGCTGCCCATGGGCAGCCATATATCCTCCTCCACATGCTGCAGCATTATGTCAAGGAATGGTGAGCCTGATGCATGAAAACTTTTTAGCATGCCCCTGTTGGCCACAGAAAGGGCCCTGTAGCAATAAAGATGGACATTGCACACACCTTTTGTTGCTCGCACACACCTTTTGTTGCTCGTCTTGTATATCTGTAAAAGACAATGAGGCTTGTGTGTTCGTTTAAGTACACATTTGAATAGGCATGAAAATTATACAGACAATAATGAACAAAGCAACATTTATGTCCAGGTGGCCATGTATCTAGAACTAGGTCTAGAAATATGACCTGATCTTGTAATGTAGTAGTTATGACTGGGTTTAGCAACAGGGACAGTCACAGGTGAATGTTCTGCTTTAGGACACTCAGAGATATTGTCAGGAACAGGGATATCTGCTGGAATGTCCTCTGGAACTGGAACATTGGATGTCACTATGAGAACCACAGTCTTTATCACAGGCAGGACGCTGTAACACTGGCTCAGATACTGGGATTCCACCTAAATTTTTTTCTTGCAATTCCACAATGTACGATCTTGGCTACTGACACAAACTTTTCACAAATCCAATCTGATCAAAACCTTTTGCTGTCTGCATTCTCACTATATCCCATTCTTGTAATGGATTGAGCAGTTTGCTGGTTTTATCATAACAGGTCTTCTGGGACAAACATTTTTTTCAAGAGTTGAGCTTTCACTACTTTATTGTTCTTAGCACATGGAACCAACAAATTGCTACTGAATGGTAGTGTGGTTCTGGTTTGTCTCAACATTAGTCTCTGGGCAGGTGAACCAGGATGATTATCACAAGGAATGTTTCTGAGATTTAGGAGACTTAGAAAAACATTTGTATTGTTTTGTTTCGATTTCTCTAACAGCCGTTTTGCACTTTGAACTCCACCTTCTGCCAAGCCATTTGACTGCAGGTATTCAGGACTACTCATAATATGAACAAAGTCCCATGTTTCAGCAAATCTCTTGAAATGCTGACTTGTAAGCTGTGCACGATTGTCAGAAATAACTCTGTGTGGACTACTATGGACAGAAAAGTGTCTCTTCAACTTAATAATGACAGTATTGGACATTAGGTTAGGAAGTAGGTCAATCTGGAACCAATTTGAAAAAGAGTCTACTAATACCAAATAATGTTGACCATTCCATTCATAGATGTCTGTATCTACTATCGACCAAGGTAGTTCAGGAATCTGGCTTAACTGAAGTGTTTTTTTTGTTGATGCAGTTTTACACTATTACACTATTTGCACTATTACAAACAGAACAAGATGAAAGTTCTCTCTCAATATCTTTTGACACAGGAGGCCAAAATACTAGTCCTCTCACCTTTCTTTGGTAAAATCAGTTCCTGGGTGGCCTCAATGCAAGATCTTAATGTACTCTTGTTGCAAGGATTTTAGAACAATCACTTTTGGACCTTTCATGATGATACCATTGTCAGACAAAATCTTGTCTCTGTAAGGAAAATACTGCTGCACTTCTATTGGTAAGCAAAATTATTTTGAAGGCCATCCTTGACTGAGGAAGTGGTTAAGCTTCTGAAGAATTGGATCTGGAGCTGTTAGTTCTAAGCTCATCAAGACGTGTGGAAGAAAAATTTCTCACGTCCATGACTTCAAAATCATGTTTCTCATTTTCACACTGTTCAGTGGTTTTCCTGAGCGATGTAGATGAAGTATCAAGATGAGGACATTTGCCTTTTGTATAAACAAGATTAAAATTGTACTTTTGCAATTTGAGCATCATGCGTTGCAATCTAGCAGGAGCTGTGTGCATTGTCTTTCTCAAAGTAGTGACTAGAGATTGTTGGTCAGTCCTGATTTAAACAGGTCGGCCATAAATATAACCATGGAATTTTGAACATGCAAACAAAATTGCTAAGTTTTCCTTCTGTATCTGAACATGTTGCATTTCAGTTTAGGTTGGAGTTCTCAATGCATAGATTACTGGTCTACCCTCTTGAAGAATGATTGCACCAAGACCAAACTTAGTAGCATCACACGAAAGAGTTACTGGTTTGTGAACATCTTAGTATCTTAAAGTAGGTGGACTGGCAGTTCTCTTTTTCAGGACATCAAATGCTCTTTGGTTTTGTTCTGACCAGGACCAAGATACATCTTTGCATGTCAGTTCTTTGAGCAGTGCTGAAAGCTGGCTCAAGTCTAGAATGAACTTGCCTAGATAGTTGACCATGCCAGAAAAACATTGTAGGGCTTAGACATTGTCCTGAGCTGGCATCATAAAAGAATGAACCTCTTTTGATTTACAAAACCTTTGACTGCTCACTACAAAATGGCACTCTTGCTTGCACATGTTCAGTACTTATATCCACATGGCTGCTGAATGGAAAGCTTCTTAAAGGTATATCACACACTCTGATCTACTCCTTTATGTTCACAGTGGTGGGAATTCAAGCATTTTTCTTGATTCCATTTGTCAGTGATACATGCTTACTACCTGCTGCATGGCCTCCCTATTCATACATTAGTAGTCAACAATGCTGTTGCTAAAGAAGTGTTGGTATCTTACGTTTTGGCAAACCCTTCTGTGCTACAGACAATGATCCCATGCAATGTCATGGTCACTGACTCTGAAAGTGGACATTAACCCCTGTTGTTCACCTGTACCCCCTTCTGTCACTAACATTGCAAGTATACATCTTGTACACTGAAGATTTGCAGTGTTCAGAGTAGATGAATACTGTAACTCATAATGCATGTTTTGTAAGTCTCTGAATCACTTTGTTATGTTTCATGACATCTGTTATGTGTGTGATTGTTTCATTTGTATGTGGTCCCTTAAATGTGTGGCATTATGAAGTCATACCATGCACAGTTTGTGTACCATCCTATTCTGCTGTCAGCATGACTGTACTTCCTATGTCTCTGATTTGTCTCCTCTCTGTGTGTCCCAATTCTTTACACTATTTTGCTTAACTGTATATGCCAAGTGTTCCTGAATCCCCTCAGGACTCTTTACATACCCTCAACATAGGCTAAGTTATTTATGAATGCTTTTGACAATTAATTAATTTATGGCATAGATTTTCTTGTACAAAATGTAGTTTTTTTACATATAAGGTACTTTGGCAATTTGTTATTTTTGAAAAAGTGATCAGTATGAGTTTGTATTTCACTGTATTGAGGTATTTAATGGAAATTAATTAGGTACAAGGTTTATCTATAAATTGCAGACTTGTCAGCTTATTATTCATTTGTAAAGTAAACTAGTTTTTCGTAATATCCTTTGTGTATGAAAAGTGCACAGCATCTTTGCTATATGTATAACTTATGGCTTCACAAAGAAACACAACTAGACAAGGGGTTATACTTTAAAGAAAAGCTAAGTCAAGATTGAGAGACAGAAGTTATGATTTTCATGTACCTTCAGGGACAGTCAGACATATGATGCTAATAAAATCCTTACAAAGCAGAAGACACTAGCAACAGACAGAAATGGAATTACACAAAAGGATGAATGATTTCTGTGTTGAGTATTTGGAAAAGCAGACTTTCCCTGAAACTATCAGTTGTAGCTGTTAATGACTTGGGATGTGCAGGTTGAAACAGAAGATTGTTTCACATGCTTTTACTTTGATAATGCTGCTACTCAGACTTTACAGGGCTTAGAGCTTAAGACAATGTTACCAACAAAACATGGGAGGTTGTACACTAGACAGTCTTAATGCATATAAAGGGCATTGTTAGGAATGGGGCCTCAGAGTGTGTCTTTTGAATCCAGCAATCTGAGCCTTTTGTTCATACAGTTCAAATCCTATATTTATGACCTGGGCTGCTATAACATAAATTTGAAAGAAGAATGGAATACATTTAGACTGAATGCTGATGAATCTGAAATATTATTCTAAAAAAATAGTGCTTCTGTTGATTGAGAGCAAGTTCATTTTACAGCGTAACAGAGCAGTTTACAAAATATTTTAACTGATCTCTTATAGCAGAACTATGGGTGATGATATTTTATCTCTATCCCTTGTATGAAACTATGTTTTATTACTTCTTCTGTCATATTTGTTTGCAAATAGCCAAATAATAATGAGCAGATTTATAATAATCCTGTAAAATAATTTGCATTGTTTATTGCTGCCATTGTCATCTTGGAACCTGAAATAATAACATGGTTACAAAATAGAATGTCAGCATTCTGTCTATACTGTAATTTATCATAAAATATAAAGGGATACTTGTCAGCACTTCTTTTGTATGCATGCAAGAAAATTCAGCATTTGTCTGAGAGCCAGTAAGCTACCTTGACTTTTAGAACCATCTGTATTAGATTTTAATAAATTGCTTAGGTGAACTGCCTTGAGAAGCACTGTAGAAACAAAAAGTATAAGGGAAAACTGAGACAATAGAAACAAAATATAATAGCTGTAAAAGATGAACTTTTCCAGAAGTTACTATACTGCTGAAAAAGTGGTAGGAGCCTAAAAGTGGAAAATTTAGACTTGCTACAATTCTGACGAGACAGGGAGCGCACTTCCTTGAAAGGTCAGGGCATCACACCCAATTTTCACAAAAGAGAAAGATTTAGGGTATATTTACAGCAGTCAGTTGGACAATGGAATAAGGCTACATCTAAAACAGAGGACCTGAGTATATTGTGAAGAACAGTATACTTGATAATAGGCAAATGGTGCTCAAACTTGCACAATACAGAAAAAGATGAATACATTTTGAGAGTTAAAAGCTGTAGAATAAGTACAAACTTCTATCACAGTATTATGTATTTGTCTCCTTAAAAAAGTCCAACTATTGTCGGATATAATTTAAGAAAAATGTATCTTTTTTCCCTTTGTGCAGAATTTCATTTCTAGTCAGTATGATCAGTCAATAGTTTATTAAGTCTGCATAAGTGTCATATTATTTCCTACAGGAATTATTTTACTTTTCATTAGATTCTACAGTTCATTGCATTTTGAGGTTTTTTTCCCCTCAGAAATTATCTCACTGTAAAACGTTTCTGGTCTTGTCTTATTCCACTCACTAGACTTGTGTATCTGGAAATGCAGGTGTCTGCAAATCATAAATGAATCAAATAGCACATAAACTATTGTCATACTAAGGGAGTACAATCCCTTGAGCACCAGCTCTGTTAATGTTAGTTACTTCAGATACAAATGACAGGAAACATGATACCACTGGCCAACATAGTGATTGGGTATGAATGACAGATTCCCTAATATGGACAAATTCTTTCTGCTTACAAAATAAACTAATGTATCCACTATTTGTACCTAAAACAAACAAAAACAAATAAAAGTATGTTTACAATATGTCAAAGGCCACAAAACAGTGGCAGCTGCTAAACAAAAATATGCTGATGTCATCGCCTATGATTTTCTAAGAATTCAGTCATTTACAAGACATTCATTCTAGATTAGCATAGAGAGCAGCATAAAGGAAAGGGAATTGTATTATGATGTTACATTATAGGTACAAAATGCATTGTAAGAAGAAAAGCACTTTTACTGAACAATGGAATTACATCTCTATACTGATCTCCAACAGATTGGTTTTGTATATTAGAAAATGGGTAGTGGCCACCATTTGGTACTCAATCCAATAACACTTCAAATAAAAAAAGTGGTTTGAAAAATAACAAAAATTGCTTTATTAAAGCAAAAAGTGTCAAATCATGTGAAATTTCTTCACAAACCACTTCATGAGTAATTTCAACTCTGCAACACAGTCAATATTTTATATAGTCATTATGCAACTAGAAAGTCAGTGGCTTAATCTTTAACATACTCTTAATGGACGTAGATCCAGTTAGTCTGAACTTATCAGTTGGCTAATAGCATAATTTCCTAGTGTAGATTTTTGATTTCAGCTAGATTATTAACCCTTAAATCAAGGTCTAGAGTTTTCTCTGCATGCTTAAAGGACATAACCACAGGAGCTGAGAAAACACGGTTTTAGTGCATTTTTTCATTTTTTTCTCAATCGGTATGAAACAAAAATTAAAACGATAGTCAAACCATTTGTCTTGTCAGAGGTAGCAGCAGGGCAAATATTTGACTAGAATAGTAACTGTGCGAGTCAAATTTTGGCTCCATGGAATAGTGGGAAGGATATTTCCTTATGGTCCAAGTGACCCAGATTTATTTAGAGTGCACACAAGCTTAGGAAGGCAGTGATACCACAGTTCTGGCAATGGGCTTACATATAGGATGAATGTGATCTCTTACTATCCCACTGCACAGTCTTTGAGGGTGGGACTAAGAAAGGCACATCATCAAAGAAGTGGGGGCATTTGCTTCTCATTTGCCTTGTTTGTGTGAGTAACTATATAAGAATTGGCATATGATCTCCTATATATATAGCTATCAAATCCAACATTTCAAAGTACTTTTGTTTCTGCAGTGTGACACTATAACTAGTCACACCTGGGGTGCTATTTGACTTATTTTACTTATGCTACAATGGCCTTATGAAGCTAATGTCCAAGATAGATGTGTACTAAGTTCTTGTTAGACCATCAGTAAAAAATATTTTTATTTTACCAACGTATAGTGTTACTGCATATAGGTTGAGGTCTACACTCCATGTACTAAAAAGGTGGTATGCTGCCAAGTAAATGACAATTTAGATGTACTGAAATCCATGAGAGCAGAATGTAATTCTTGAGTATGTTTTATACGCAAATATCTTATTTCCTATAATGTTTTGTTTCAAACTGCCTTAGAAGAGCTGATATATGTGTGTTGTTGAAGAGAAAATTCTCACTTTCACCAGGTTTTGTTGTCACAGTCTAGCACTATAACGTTTTTAATCCTGGGGGCTGTTTGATCCCTGATCACATGATTGAGTCAACTTAATATCCTGAATGTATGTATACTAAGTCCTCACTAGACAAAAAGGAGAAGACAAGGCAATATTATTGCACAGAGGATGAGGTCTGCAGTACATGTAATGAAAAAGACACTAAGTAGCAATGAAAATCAGGGCTTAGAGCAGAGAAATAGTACTAGACAGAGGGGCATTCTTGCTTGTGTTTCACACCATTCATGTTATTAGAATTATTTGCTATCTTTTTTCTTGTTTTTATTCTGAACTGCCTTAAGGGAACTGGAATATGTATAGCTTGCAACTTCAACATTTCAGAGCTTTTGGTATCACACTCGCGCATTGTACCCAATTCTCTTGTGTATTTGTGCTGGGGTTGCGGCAATTTGACCTCTGCTTACAATGACAGGTGAAACAAATATCCAAAATCTAAGTTTTGTTTTTTCTTGTTTGTGCTTTTTTGGTATTTTCTTTGTATATGCCCATAGATATAGGTATAGATATGTAAAGTGTGATCATGTACACACACACACACACACACACACACACACACACACACACACACACACACACACACACACACACACACACACACACACATTTGTACACACACACACACACACACACACACACACACACACACACACACACACACACACACACACACACACACACACACACACACACACACACACACACACACACACACACACACATTTGTACACACACACACTCACATATGTATACATCAGATCCTCTGCTCAGTGTGCTAAATGTAGTAATGACCAAGAATACTTCATTAATAAGCTATCATTACAACAGAGGTAAAAATTTCACTTTATTGGGTTCGTCATTTTCCCCACATTCCAAATGTCAGTCCTTATGATTTTCTACTTCCTCTGATTCTTTCCACCCACCACCCCAAACCTAAGTCCAACAGACCCTTGGTCATAGGTAGAATCTCCCACTTAAGACCTCTCCTGTTGTGCAGAATATTTTGTCATCTCCCAAGATTACAAATCTAGATCCTGCCATACAGCTCTACTTGTTTCTGCACTCTATCCTGTAATACCTCTTCTCTTGCCTTGCTACATACTGTAACTCTTGCCGTGTATACATGATCAGTTTAGCACTGCTTAACCTACCTCCCCCCACATTTTCCCACTCACTGTTCACAGCCATCATATTGTACCTTTAAGCTCTTCATTGGTGCATGCATGAGCAAAAATACACTTATGACTGAAAACATATCACCCTCTTGTTTCACCCTTTTCGCCCATCTATGTACATGATGTACATGCCTGTTCCTTTATGGATTGATATTTCAAACTTTGCCCAAACTCAATATATGTTACTAACACACGTCTTCCTGAACATAACAATTACAGCATTCCAACTTTTGCATGGGCATTAAAATCTTTATATACAGTCCCATCAACACATAAAACAGAGTTCCACTGATTAAAAACATATTATTTTCACAATTTCTTTGTAATATAATATTTGCTCACACTAACACTGTTATCATCTAGCCAACCCCACCTTAGTTTATAGTTACAAGTAAATTAAATTGTACAATTCTTTTACATCACTTCTTGCCCAACTAACCATTCTTGATACTTGTAGCTCTCAATTTAAATATCAGGTGCTGTGGCCGGCCAATACTTCTAGTCTTTTCACACTGTGGCCTCTGTCTTCATGACAGTCCATAAATGGCAAACTGACTGCTGCTACCTTAATCCACTTTTCCATAAATGCATTGAGGTCTAGGGCCTCAAACCCTTCCAGCAGACTGATGACCTTAATCTTCTTTCTTCCAGTGTAACTTTTTATATCCTCATATTTGGTGGCCAAAGCCTTGGTTTTCTGATTTAATCTCATACTGCAGTTGTTGTAACATTTGTTCATAATGTTAGACTCACCTGCCTGCAATTGCTGCAACTTCCCGTTATAGGGCAACCTCATGCCTGCCATCTCCTAACATTACACTTTGGGCTTCCATCTCTAACATCAAGCAATGGAAATGTTTTAAAATTTCATCAATCACTGCTTCCATTTATGCCTTTTTCACCAATGTCATTCACTTATTCTACTCCTGATCTATTTGGCTACATATTTCCACAACTCCTACTCAGAGTAATCAACTTTAATCTCACCAAAATCCCATCATGGTAGAAGTCAACAATGCAGCAACTCACCTAGGATGATGCCACCTTGTCTCACAGTTCAGCAGTGTCCCTTAAATGTGTTTTTGCTCTAGTTGTTAAATAGTCTTCATTTTTGTAGCATATTTTTAGTAGTATGGGACAGTTGTTCTTCTTTCGGCTTTTCCCGGTTAGGGGTCGCCACAGCGGAACTCCAGTCCGCTAATGATTGGCAGTAGATTTTTACAGTGCCGAGGTGCCAGCTCGATACCCAACCTTCAATGAAGGCACGCCCATTTACACATGTCTTTTGAACACCACTTGACCATGGGGAGGACATGCAGACTCCACACAGAAGGCGCTCCAGCCGAGAATCGAACGGGAGAACCGCTTGCTGTGAGGCGACAGTGCTACAGCTGCACGACAGTACTTGAGCAAAACAAAAGTGGTTTCTGGACTACAACTTTGTTCAGAGGCTGCCTTTAACATTAGCTGGTTTCTCATAATAATATCACATGCATCTGTGATGTTGGAAGTAAAAGTAATTAAAAAGTGCACAACATCTCTAAAATTGTCTCATGCATCTAGCATAGCAGATAGTGTAAAATAGGAGCAGCTCTACCATCCCTGTTGTGGCACACATACTGTATACAATACTGTACAGATTCTTCTAATTCATTAAAAGAATCCAGTTATTCTAAATTGTTTCTTCCTTAGTAGTTAATGATAGACTATCTCATTATCTCAGAATGAACAATATTTGTAAATATGTACCATATATGCATGATACTTTTTCTAAATGTATATTTCTTTCTAGTGGTTTCCAGGAAGTGGAATGTACACACATTTATCTCTAGTTTTTTTTCTTTCATTTTTATCTGCTCTGTTTATTTCCATTTCATTGTCTCTATACTCATAAACATGAAATAGAAGTGCTTCTAGTGACTAATGTTTAAAATAACCCAAAAAACAGGAGACAACACCAATCTGAATATAGAATCCTTTGCTTTTAATCAATAGTCAGTAGTCACTTTTATCCCAATGATGGCATAAGATTTCATCAAAACAAGCAGAATCTGTGAAAAAAGTTTATTTATGTATGTTAATGGAAATTTCATCTGACCATTTATAAGAATCAAATTAAAGGTGTCAAACAACCCTTCAGAATGCAAAAATAAGAAAACAGCAATACACTGCAGATTCAGTAAACACTGTTTCATAATTCAAACCCAGTTGCTTTAAAAGTGTCAGTCTAAACATAGATTCACATCTGGCATAGCAAGTATTTCAAAACTATTGCCAAAAACATTCACTTTTTTTGAAGAGACTGCCATAGTCACCACAGCTCTGGTATAAGCACACTATTTCAAGCATAATCAATAAAAAGTTTTTTGTCTTCCTGAGCTGTTAATGTTGGAATAAAGCACTGGTGCTGTTCTTACATTTAGTAGCACACAAATCTCATATAGCTACTATAATAGCTGACTTACGGTTTTACCTACATAGAAGCTGTCACAGCTCGAGAACATGGCTAACTAAACAGCTCTACTGATGTTACAACTGTAATATTTATTGAAGTTTAAATTTCTAATAACAGAAGTATGATGTAGGGCTTGGCATCGATAAGAACCCTTTGTGTTTCTCTGTCAAACATCTGAAACTGTTTGTTCTTTTTATAAAAAGTAGAGGCATCTTGCCAACAGGTTTATAGAACTTTGGATGGCCTTTAAGAAATCACTGGTTATTCATATTTAGTGTTTTAGGATTTCTATGGGAAGTTCAAGACACAATACTTCAAGTTCCAAAACTATGGACATTTAAGTGAACACACGTTACAGTGGACTTTGAAGTCACTATATCACCTTTCAAGCATTTTATTGAATAGGGCCCAGGACCCTGCACCACTTGATGTGGGGAGCTGCATCCCCAGTCACACACACACACACACACACACACACACACACACACACACACACACACACACACACATGTCAATTCAAATTTCGAGGACTGCACCTGTGGCTGAGTAGGGGAAGTGGACCAGAACAGCCTGAAGCATCACATATTCTGACCCTGTATGCTAGGGAGGATGTTTTGGTACACCCCTACTGGACAAAGCTAGTGATATCATGAACACCACCACAACACACATATAGTGACATCAAAGTCCACTGTAGCTTGTGTTAAATTTCCTTTAAATGTCCATAGTTTTGGGACTTGAAGTATTGTGTCTTGGACTTCCTAAATTCTGACAGTTTTGATTATTGCAGTTATAGTCCTCAACCATACAAGATGAATTCATTGTTTTAATGCTTGAAGAATCCAGACAAAATAAAGTAGCATCTGTATTAGGAAAAGCAGCAGATTGAATCTGAATAAACTATAAAGCCCTTCATACCTCAAAACAGATTCACAGATGCTCTTTCTTCAGCTACTTTTTGTCAGCAATATCTGAAACAGATTCCTTTTTTAGCCAGTTTCTCTAAACATCTCCTGCAGATCCATAACTGTCTCAACAAAGTTGTGATCATTACAAATGAGAAGAAAAAGCCTTCCTGCCTGACTCTAAATTATAATGAATGTATTATAACCTGGAAAGAATTTTTCATATAAGCAATCAGTGACACTAGGTAGACTCATAATAGTTAATGTACCATTTCTGGATCAAACATATTTAATAACTAATTAAAGAAAGGAAATGTTACAATCCATTGTATTTACATTCTTCCCTCCATCACCAATCCCCTTTTCTCATTTTTGCACATGGGATTGGGGTGTCACAGCAACAGTGACAACCGTCTAGAGAACAATATTCACATCACCAGGTGGCTAGCCCTGTGTCTGTTCTTCCATGTCACACACATGCATGCACACTCTCACCTATGGTCAGTTTAATGTGTCCAGGCTATACTCTTGATAAAATATTGTCAAATGGGTAGTGCTTCTTTCAGGGCTTATTTGTTGTCCTTTTCTGCATACACAGATACTGGCATATGACTCTTGCATTGGCTCATTACATTGTACTTTCTCAGCTACACTACTTTCCACAATTCATAAATCCCTTTCTTCCCTTCTGAATGGTGCCATCTTACTGACAGTCTGTTCACTTTAATTGTATAGAATCACAGGAAGTTACTGGGCTAATGGTTCTAGGGCCCTTACAACCCTAGCCAACTTCTACCCTTACTTCCATAATCAGCACCTACTGCCCTTGTCCAAGAGGGACAGAAGTGGAACCCCCGGGGTGAATTTACTGTTACCAATCCAAACGTATAAGATCAAAAGTAACAGCATATGGAATATGCTGTATTTGAACCCAGGACCATGTGTTTAACAGTCCTACACTTACATTGTTGCCACAGGCAAGTAGAAAGGCTTCCATGCTGAAACCTGGGATTAAACCATTGATCTTCAGATTTTCAATCTAACACTCTCCCAAGTGAGCTATTTCAGCACAAAGAATTGCTTCGCCATATATTTGAAGTGTCATCAGAACTTGTTTTTCTTATTTTCCCCAAGTGTATTTAATCAAATACAGACACACGTGCGCGAGTGTGTGTACATTTTTATATATGTATATATATATATATATATATATATATATATATATATATATATATGTGTGTGTGTGTGTGTGTGTGTGTGTTTTTATTTCTGCTGAGGCTTGTATGGCTCGATAACATCACCCAGTGGAACCATGACCTTATTTCAAAGTCAATGGAGACATCGCCCTCAGGAAATCAGAATTAATAGTAATCGAATCCATGCTGAAAAACAGATTTAAAATTTTTGGGCAGGTTGCTTATTATTTTGAGCCATTACATCAGCTTTAAGGTCTCCCCAGCCAGCCCCTTCATGATCTATTCAGTTTTCCCCTCTGTGACAAGAACCAGTCCATTCATTCCCCAGCCAGGTGAAAGAGCCTTGTGACCAGGCCATTCTCTGACAGGAACAAGAGCTGATTAGCTCTGACATATGAGGAGGTCAGACTCAAGGGCCAGTATTCTGACATTTGTATGAGAGACCCTTCCTTCCCCACATAAGTCTCTAAGCACCTCTCCATGATTGATGTGGCTTATCCACAATAGATTTCCACTTATGAGAGCTATTGCATGATCCCATACACATTTTTATGACTTTGTTTATTGCTGGTGATCCCTGTACTGGAAGAAATACCTTTACACTGCAGTGAAGTTGTTTGTAAGCAGGGTTGAATTGCCTCCCTCCCTCTGGGATGACAAAACAACATATTCTGCTCACTACTATCCTCCTGCTCTTCAACTTTCCTATGGCGCTACTCAAGTATGTACCATCTGAGATTTAGTTATGGCTTCATCAATGGATGTCACAAAGTTGGGTCTTGAATTTTGGTACTTTGATGCTAATATTTGTTTTGCTGGGAGCATCTGATCCATCTTAAAAGAATTAATCCTTAATAGCGAGTTCGGTATCATGCTTTAACATTTATCATCATTAGCCTTCTTTTTCACATTTTTTACAAGGAGCTTTGGTGTTGCATCAACTGTCACCACCAGCTTTGTTTCATAGTCAGTCTCTACCTTTTTTGACACCCTTCTCATGTAATCCATCCATTTCTTGGCTGGGAATCCTTGTTTCCTCTTTGTTTTTTTTGTTTTTTTTTTTCCTGTTTCCTCCAAATCTTGTATGCCAAATCATTTTCTGCTTTCTTGAACATGTGATTGAACCTCTCTAGTCTATTCTTCATGCCCTTTTCTGCAATTTTAGTTTTTTTAGCTTCTGCTCTGAAACCTACATTTCATTTGTCCCACGGAATGCATTTTACCAACCATCTCAGGCACTTCATCTACATCATTTCAACCTCTTTCAACTGCTCTGACTTCACTGACCAGATTTCTGTACCATATTGACACAGTTTTACATCAGACTAATGATATGTCACCCCACATTTTGTTTTGTATAAATTCCTTGTAAACTGATGTAGCTTTCTGTTTCTCATTTTCCTTGTGTTATTTGTTTTATTTATTTGTCCTAAGGGAGAATTAGTTACATGTTCATATCAGTCTACAAATCTGCTGTTTTTCAGACTAGGTTTTAATGCTTTGATTGCATATGATATTGGAGAGTTTATGTACCAGAATGTACTTGTGAGGCCCACACACCAAGTTTTGTAGTTATTAGTTTTTTTTTTTTACTTGACCTTAGTTGCTTAGGAGAAAAGCAACAAAAAAACTTTCCTAGAGAGCAGAGAAAAGCAGTTAAAGTTGTACATCTGAGTAAGTTACAGAATAAGACAACTACTGAGGCCTTTTTTATCTGGTGCTGCCTGAAAACCAGAGGTGAGAATAGCTTGCTTATACCTCAGGTACCCTTAACTTGCCTGGAATTCATTTAGAAAGGGTGGGATAAACACCTTAGGTAGGAGACATTTATTGGGTACTGGTTTGTAATATCACACAAAAGATGGCAGAGCTAAATGTCAGTGCATATAGGAGATTACCCAAAAAGGCACGTCAGAAGGGGGAACAGGACTAGAACTTATCAAAGATGAGGTAGCCAAGTGCAGATGGTAGATAGTTAGTTAGCTGCTTGTTTGTTTACCAGGTAGGGGAACTAGTCTAAAGACCCTTTTCAGACTCAACCTGTGTCTAAATGGCAGAAGCAAAACAAATTATACATAACAAGAGATCCATTATATAATATCAGTATATTGCAGTAAGCACATGTTATAACATAACATGTTGTACATACATATCATTGAGTGAAGAACTAAGAGTAATATTCACTAATGAGATGTTCCATACTTTATGCACAATTTAAAAGGACTAGTGACAAAAGCCAGCATAAAACTGAACTAAACAGAAGAGTAAGTCCACAGTGAAGTCAGTTATAAGGAATATAGCAATATTGACTCTATTCAAATAGATAAAATAAATAGAACAAATGTCGATGAGAAAACAACACTGAAGTTAAGAAAATGTGCAAGAGGGTTGGTGAGGAAACATTCACCTAATGTATCACAGCCTCAGGTAGCTGAGACCTATTCTTACTATCTCATCTAAAGGATGGCAGCTCTGGAGTACACTACAGATTCAGTACTGGAGCAGGAATCCAAACATCTGGGTGCAAGGTGTTAGTGGGTAGAATTGAAACCTCAGATCTGTTGCTGACTAGGTGTGTAGTATCCTAGAAGAGGGTCTCTTGTGGTTAGTTGGATTATCTTGTTTATAATAAAAAAAATATATGGAGCCAGTCAACCAATGTATATGGAAATGCCCTTTACTGTCTTGTGTTAAACAGTGAACCAGAAAAACTGTTAACATGCCCTACAGCACTTTGCCAACATCACAGCATGTGTGGTTAGTAGGGTATACAAGACTTTGGTCACAGTGCTTATCATCTCTAAGATGATAAAGATATGTAAAAAATTTAAATCATTCAGGCCAGTAAGCAGTAACAGCTTTGTATGGTGGCCATCCAGTGGCACAGGTTTTTCCACGTGTATTTCAGTTTTTTTTGAAGGACTATTTATTACTTTCGCACTAAATATTCAAAGAGTAGAGATAATTGTGTTTTCACTGTATGGAAGCTACACCCCTAATTTATTTACCTATTTGCTTCAGGAAACTAAAATTAGCAGTAAATTGTAAACCTGCTGCTTACTGCATAGTTTAAACTGTAACTACTAAAAATGTTATCTATTTGGAGAATGTAGAAACATACAGATAAATCTTTAGCAGAAGAAAGTCACACACACACACACACACACACACACACACACACACACACACACACACACACACACACACACACACACACACACACACACACACACACACACACACACACACACACACACACCTACCATCTTTTCCTGTCTGTAAGTTTTGACTTCCTTTAGTCATTTATGCAAGGCCTACTTAGAACACTTATTAATGTGCATTGCAGATAATCGACAGATCAAGTATATGTCAGCATTTTGTCGAATATTAACAATATTTGTTAGAGTATTTATATACAGCCTTTGGTGATAAAAGAATTAAGTATGCTATCAATGGTACAGATCTAGCTAATCCTCTTTCATCAAGAAAGCATGAAATAAACAGTGTTCTGCTTATTAACATTTGGAGCAAATGCCAAGACATTTTTTTTTCATTAGTGGGACTAGACAGACCAGATTTCCAGGCTAAAGCAATTCAGGAGTATGCAGTGCCTTTACAGAAATGTCAGTGTACTTTACAAAAATTAATATTCTTGTTAAGCCTGTAGGATATTGGAGAGTAGAGTTTTCCCAGTCAAGACATATTGCGTAAAAGCATTTCTTAATTAATGGGTGACTAGGCCTGTGTCTTATTAATACTGTCTCAATAGCACCTGATTTGAATTAATGTTTTTGAGAGGAGTGTAAATGGCTCTGGAATGGCTTTCTTAAAGATATATAATTTATAATGTTTTTTGTCTTTTTGTATTGTGCAAAAGCAAGCACAGGGCAGACTGATATAAGTATTTCAAATGTTTATATTTATGAAGATTGGTGGTACAAAGATGTCTGTGAGAACTAGTATAGAATTTTAAGCATTTAAACAGAGGTGGAGTTGAGAATGCAGTGGTTTGTTAGATCACCACTGTGATAGAAACTCATTTAAAATCATACTACAGTGCATATAAATTCTTTACTTTTCAGAAAACAATACCCTTTTAATAATTCTGAAATGCACATCTTTTAACAGACATCTGTGTTATAATATGCAACCCCTGCCCTTCAAAAAAATCATCCATTTGTCAGCCCCAATGCTGACTTTCATTATAGGTGTGGAACTACACTTTTAGTTGAATGTATATGAGCAAGAGACTTTATAAGTATGAAATAAAGAAGAAGTGATAATAGAGAGAGTTTTTTTAACTATATCTCATGTCTAGTCAGGCTTTACACATTGTTGTCGGTGGGAGCGTTAAGTGTTAGGATGTAGAACAGGTTATCCACTTGCATATATAATTAACACACTACACATGGGTAGTGCTGCAATGCATAAACTAAAATAAAGAGTAAATTTAGAGGTGAACACTGGATATATCTGGGTAGTATTTCTATCACTTAATGCATTCTCCTAAATGTTATTTTCACTCATTTTGATTTAAAAGGCTCATGTTTTTATGATCATCACTAATGAAGCATACTACAAAAATACATAGCTGAATTACAATAGCAGGTTAGGAATACTGGGAATAGTAGGTTAGGAATACTGGGAAATAACTAGAATAACAGAGCCAGTTCAATATACATTTAGTACTTCTCCTTCCATTCAAGAATATACACAGAGGACACCAGTCATTTACTGGGACTCAGGTTTTTCAAAACAAAGCCTGAATTATTTTTTTTTTAAAGTTACTGCACCACCTTTCTGATATGTGTTAACCCTAATCCTAGTTATGTTCATGCACCTAACAGCAACCCTACACTACCATATGAAAAACCTTTTCCCTAATATTGTCGCTATTCAACTTATCGTTTCATTATCTAAGCACTATCACCAGACATAGAACGTTCACCGGGTGTATGTTTATCTGGCATAACAGAAGCATGGCATTTATCTGACTTATGTTTTCCTGGATTTACAAAATTAGAATGTCTGCACTCACTAAGAAATGGTGGTGGTATACTGATACTTTTAAAAATGGTTTATCCATTAGACCTGTCATATTTACTAAATTTGAAACCATAATATTAGTTTTATATTCATATTTTGGCATGAGCACACTGAGACTAATTTGTCCCTATAGGAAACCTTCCAAGATATTTACATTTCATAATAAATTCAAAAAACCTATTGAATCATATTTATCATATAAATTCATTATTCTTGTAGTTGATATAAATTATCTACATATTAACTGGACAAATTCTTCTTCTTCTTGGAATTTACAGGTTGAATTTTTGGGTGGTTTGTTATAATTTAATATGTATCAATTGTTAAATTTTCCCACTAAGAAATGATCACATATTGGATGTTGTGGTAACTAATTGCAGTGAGCAAGTTTCTAATATTACTGTAGAGCCATCTTTGGGAAATTCTGATCATTATTCTACCTCTATGGATATTACCCTAGATTTAAACTGTGGACCTAGAGTTATACTAAAGTATAATTTTCATAAATTAAATTTGGACTCGATAGCAGAGACTGTTTGACTAGTAGATTGGCTTATAGAGTTGAATACTAAAGAGGACTGAGGATATCTATGTTTAGAGTCTATATTTAATAAATCAATGCAGCCCGCTTTTCATCTTAATGCATACAAATGTATTAAGTTGCTATATTGTTGGGCTATGAGCTATGTAAACTATATAAGAGAAAGAAAAGTCTATTTGAAAAATTTAAGAAAAATCCAAATCCTTCTGTTAAGAGATGAGTTAATAGTTTTGTTTGCCATTTTAAGAAACAATTGGCTAATAAAAAGTTTACTTTTGAATTAAAGCTGTCTAGACTATCCAACAGCAAGAAATATTTTTACAAACTTAACTGTGAAAAAGAGTCTCTTATTGTCCTCTGTTTCTATTAATGGTAATATTTTATCTGATACTGGTAAGATAGCTGATAAATTCAAGAAATTCTTCTCAAACAGCATATGATTATATGAATACTTTGCCTAATCTGAGATGATACCCATATTTAATGTTTTCTCCCAATTATAAGTGCTAAAACTATCTTTACCTCTTTATGTAAATCAGGTAATACGAATTCTGTGGGAATTGGCAATATTCCATCTATGCTGTTATACATATTAGAGATAATTTAGGAATTGTACTGTATTCTATCTTTAACTGACTGTTATATAACTGCGTTTTGCCTTTAGCATGGAAAACAAATTAGCGATAGCTCCTATTTACAAGAAAGGAGATAAACTGGACTTGACCAGCTACAGACCAATTAGTTTAACTTCTGTTTTTTTTGTAAATGTTAGTGATGCTCTTTACTAACATCACTTGCTGACATTAACACTTATTCAGACAATTATGACATATATCAACATGCGTTTGTAAAAAGTAAATCTACACTCACAAGTTTTGTGAAATTTTATGATCATGTAACCCTAGCATTCGATGAAAAACTGTCTACTGGAGTTATTTTTATTGACTTAACTAAAGATTTCAACATAATTTCTCATACTTATATCAATGAAACCCTTAACAATTGCAGTCATAATCCATACATGACTAATTGGATTATTTAATGGCTTAATAGTCAGACCCATTGTGTTAAAATAAAACATCAGTCTGGTTATCTCCCTGTTTTTTTTTTTTTTTTCAGGTATACCGTGGGGCTTTGTTTTGGGCCCTTTCTTGTTTAATTTATTTTTATCTGCTTCTTCTTTTGTAATTATCACTTTTTGCAAACTAAATACACAAATGATTGTACATTTGGATTTATTTTGGTCTGTGCTAGATTTCTTCTTCAGATTTCATCATGGGCTAATGGAGTTTTATTTATTTATTTATTTTTATTTATTTATTTGCAGTTTATTTGCCAGGATATTCCACTGGGCCAAGAAGAATCCATTTTCAATGGAGCCCTGGGGAGAAAAGCTCCACAATAACAAAAGTTATAAACAAGTAATTATAAAAAGCTCCACAGTAACAAAAGTTATAAACAAGTAATTATATAACAGTAAAAGTAGAAGTACAACTAAAATCAGAGTATTTAAAGATAAAATATGAAACAAACAATTAAGGTTAAGAAAAGTAAGGATTGTTGTAAATTCTTGCTAGTACTTTATGAGGAAAAGAATAGGACTCTGGAGTACATGAGAAGTCTGAGTGATATTATTGTTGTTGCCCCCTTTGTGAAGGGGTAAGACGAAGATCATTTTCCAAAGTTGGGGTACATAGCCTTCTTGGATAGAGTAGTTGATAAAAATAGAGATGGGGAAGGCAATGGCTTCGGCACCTACACTAAGAAAGTAAGAGGGAATGTTTTGGGGGGCATTAGAGCAGGGTTTCAGTTTTTGGAGAAGTTTTTTTATGGTAGATGTGGGAATGGGTTTTATATATAGAGAAAGGAGACAATTGAGAGGTGGAGATATTTGAGAGTGAAGGGGAAGGGGACGATAGGGGAGGGGTTTTAGTAGAAGGGGGAGTAGCATTGTTAGTGAAGGATGAGGTAAGTTTGCTAACTGAGTTAATAAAGAAAGAGTTGAATTGAGTGGCCAGATCTATGTCTAGAGCATTGGGGTCAGGACAAGGGTTTTCTTTTTTGCCAGGATTGAGGAGGATGGAGATCCCATTCCAGAATTTTCTAGGATTTGTTTTATGGCTACTTTGTAGTATGGAGAAATAAGCATTGTGGTCTGCTATGATAAGCTTTTTTACTTTGTTGCAGAGCGCTTTGTATTCATTAAGGGTGGAGGGGGTCTTATTTTTTTTGTGGCATGCCCACGCTTTGTCTCT
Source organism: Protopterus annectens (assembly GCF_019279795.1). NCBI lineage: Eukaryota > Metazoa > Chordata > Ceratodontiformes > Protopteridae > Protopterus > Protopterus annectens. The sequence goes on along the minus strand of NC_056743.1, from coordinate 392,126,446 downwards.
AAGGTGCATGGCAGCTAGTGTGTCTTTGGTTAGCCATGGGACAGTTTTGTTTTTTTATTCTTTTAGTTTTTAGAGGGGCATATGAATCTAGGAGGTTTAAGAATGTTGAGTTGAAGTAGGATATGGCATTATCCAGGGGGAGAGTTTTCAGAGGGCTCCAGTTTATTGATTTTAGTGAGGTTGAGAAGGTACTGGGATTAAAGTTCTTTAGGGAGCAAGTGGAAATATAGTTATGAGATATTTGTAAGGGGGAAGGAATGCAGTGGGCAAATGTAGGGAGATGGTCACTGAGGGAGCTGGGAAGTGTGCCACTATTGGAGAAATAATGAGGATGAGAAACTAAGACCCAGTCTAGAATATTACCAGTGAAGAGGTTTTTAGAGGGTCTAGTAGTAGAATTGATTAGCTGAGAGAAATTGTAAAGGTTAATGTTTATGGAGTTTGGTGGGGGGACTGACTGGATGACCAATTTATGTTCGTAATAAGTGTGAAGTTATGTAGTTTCACAAACCATCATTAACACCTACACTGACATTAAACAATGATATTCTACATATTGTGACTGAATACAAACTCTTCAGTATTCTTATTTCTACAGATTTGTGTTTTTTTTACACACCCTTAGTGTAAAATGGTTTGTTTTATCTTTAATAGGTTTTATGTTTAAATCACTATACTTGAGAAATGAATGTCGCCTAGTACATTTATGTGTTGTATATATTAGGCCTTTTCTTGAATACAACATATTTTGTTATTATAAGTCAACTTAATTTGCTTCAATCTGTTCAACAGACATATATGGAAAGATGCTAAGTGTTGAATCTATTTTCTTTACAATACAGGTATATAAGGGGGAAGGTTATAACTGCTTTTAGAATTTTTCACAGTCAAATATTGCAGGAAGAAACTTTAACACCTCTTTTTCACATAATGTTAAGTTATATTGGTATGATGACATCAATTTTGTTGTTACAAAAAGTAAAACATTTTGACATGTAATTATGTTATTCAAGTAATATCTCTGGATCATAGAATCACATCCTGACTTCCATCAGATTGTCTGAAAATCTCAGAGTTGTTTACTTTTGACCATTGGATGATAGATCATATATTTGATCTTGAGTTTAATGAGGCAGTCTTCTTTAATGGCCTTCAGGCTTGTGTAATGGATGAACGTATGAGAACTTTTAACTATTGTCACACTTAAATGCCTTTTAAAGGAATAGACATTTTCAAACATATTGTTAACATCCTCAGTATTATTAAAAACCTGATGACACATCACAGTGCTGTGCATACATGTGACATCAGCTTTTAGTTCAACTTCTAGTGGTTGAAAAAGTAATTCATAAGTTGTATATATTCAGTGTTACACTTTAAATTAAATAACTGCCATTTTCTTAAAAGCTGTGGATATTTATCCCCATAGGAGGGACTTTTCAAAATATGAAGGCTATGAGCCACTATCTTTAACTGTGTATGTATATATATATATATATATATATAAATATATATATATATATATATATATATATATATATATATATATATATATATATATATATATATATATATATATATATATATATATATGTGTGTATGTATATATATATATATATATATAAATATATATATATATATATATATATATATATATATATATATATATGTAAATAAATGGGTCTACTTCATATGACCTATATTTCATTTGACTGAAATTCATTTGACTGAGACCAAAACACCGAAAGTTCAAAAGACTGAAAACTCATTTGACTGAAACACATAACACTGACAAATTACAGTAAAAGGTATATGCCCTTTTCCCCACTGTAGTGTGATCCTGGAGTTAGTATATATAGTTGAAGCCCCCAACATAGTTTAGGTAAATATTGTTTTCTGCAAAGAGTTATTCATTGCAGTTATAAATATTCATGTGTATGGTTTAAAATGTATAAAGTATGTGGGGGGGCTGCACCCCCCACACCTCCCTAACTATATATACTAACTCCAGTATTGCACTACAGTGGGGAAAAGGGCATATACCTTTTATTTTAATGTGTCAGTGTTATGAGCTTCAGTCAAATGAGTTTTGAGTCTTTTGAACTTTCAGTGTGTTGGTCTCAATCAAATGAATTTCAGTCAAATGAAATTTAGGTCATATGAAGTAGGCCCATATATATATATATATATATATATATATATATATATATATATATATATGGGTCCACTTCAAAATACTGACTTTCAAAATACCTAAACCAAAATCTCTAACGCTCAAAATGCTGAAAACTCAAAATATCGAAAGAAAAACCACAGTACAGCAACGTAACTATATTGCAGCAGAACTACATACATAAACATATTACTCTTCTACAAGTACAGGCAGGGGGGCAAGCCCCCCTGTACCCCCCATACCCTCTGCTACTTAAATATATCAACTCAGAGATTGCACTTCAGTACACTAAAGTGCAAACTTGGAGCTGATATATTTAAGTAGCAGGGGATGTGCGGGGTGCAGACCCCCACATGGGGGGTGCAAGTGTGCTTGCCCCCCTGCCTAAACTTGTAAAAGAGTAATATGTTTATGTATGTAGTTCTGCTACAATATGGTTGTGTTGCTGTAATGTTTTTTTTTTTTTTTCGATATTTTGAGTTTTCAGTATTTTGAACTTTAGAGATTTTACTTGGAGAAGAGGAATATGATTTGTGTTTTATTTGTTTCAGTATGTACTTGTCCAGGAATATAATAATTATGACAGTTTAGATATTTTGAAAGTCAGTATTTTGAAATGGACCCATATATGTATATATATATCTATATCTATATCTATATATATATATATATATATATATATATATATATATATATATATATATATATACATATATATAGCTATGGTGATGTAAGTTCAACAAGTGTAAATGAATCCTTTGGTATATTTTTTACTTATAGTACAGACACAAAATCACTTTAACAAGTAGTTAAAAAGGATTGGCATGCCCTTAAAGAAGTAGACTATAAATATTAAGATGGAGAAACCTTTCTTTGAGTATAAACATACACATAACTTAAAGCAGCTGATATGCTATAAGGAGCAAGATAGAAATGTTCATGCTATACTTAAAGAAAGGGGACAGACACATCCATGTCATATACATATTTTTTGCAAGTTTATTTCAAGGGATAATTTTTTTACACACCTAATTACTCAAAAGAGGTTTCATTTTAATACTTATGTCACATATGACACTAAAGACATAGTATATTTAGCTAAATGCAGACAATGTTCTACATTTCATATTGGCAAGTCTAATAGAAAGCTACATGGGAGAATATGCAGTCATATGTCTGAAATACGAAACATAGAAACCAATGGTTTACTTAAGCATATGAAAATACATGGTGATAAAAATACATCTCAAGCTCATTGTTTTGAATTTTTAGCTATAAAGACATTATTTGAGAATAAGAGGGGTGGGGACATTGTTTTTCAATTAGAAGATGGAGAGTGTATCTGGATTAATAAACTAAGATCAGATTCAAGCCCAAGTTTGTATGGGCTTAATAGTATTCAACCTGTTTTGAATTTCAGACAGATGAAATTACAGTGACCAATGAAAAACTGTATTGAAAGTCATGTGGTCTTGATGATTATATAAACCAGATGGAGGCTGTTTTGTAGACAGAGGACACCAGTGCCATGTTATCTGCAACGGTTTCTTGGTAGAGTACTACTAGCTAAATATTAAGATCTTGGTTATGAAGCGGTGGTTAACAATTTCTTATAGGCTTTCTTTTTTAAAAAGGAAAATGAGTGATTAATTATTTTAGCCATCCAAACGATTTGTTGAGGCATGGTGGTATTGGTCATTTTACTGTTATATGCATAATGAAAAAATAGATGTTTAAAGTTTAATCATCTTGATAGGGGATGTTGTTATGCTACATTACATAGATGGTGGGGTAAGGTAGAACAGCTGTGTTTGTCTTGTTAGAGAGCCTGTAAACAGAGTTAGACTGATGTGGATGTAACTGAGTGTTAGAAACCAGCTGAAGGAGAATAAATGGAGGGTGCCAAGGTTTCTTACTGACAGATGAAAAACAAATGTTAGACTCATTGAAGAGGATCTTAGGGAAGAGTGATTTAGATGACAGGCCAAGTCAAACGTCTCTGTTAGAAAGAACGGATATGGAACAGGATGTCAGAGAGAAAAGAATGTGGAGTAAGGATACTGATGTACTGAAAGCCAACAGGTTTTAGAGAGGGTAGAAAAGTTAGAGGAGGGGACTGTAGGAAAGATGGAGAAAAGTCTAAGATGTAGGCAGAAAGATTTTAATTAGTTTTGAGTGTTTAAAGGTAAATAAATTACTTTCTACTGCAAAATCTTGCTGCTTGTGTATCTCTGCTACCTTTAAACTACAACAAAAAGAAAAAAAAAATCTTGCTTTTTTCCCCACTTTCTGAAAGTTAAGAAAGTTCAGTTACAGATTTGCTGTTCTGAACTGTTTGGAAGTTTCTAGAAGGCCAGTGCTTGCTTGGGCTAAAGGGAAGTCTCTGTCTTCACCAGTGGGAGTGGTTAACACTGAACAGCCTGCCTGTCCCTGGAGGAGTGGTCGCTACCTAGAAGCTGTAGTTTTATTGGCCATTTTGGGTCAATTCTAAACTCCTTGATCACTCTCTCTTAAAACTCTACAACTCTATTTTTGTGCGGTTTTGCACACTGAGCAGCGTCGGGCAGCGCCGCCTAAACAGGTTTAAACTATTCCAGGCTCCACAAAGTCTGCTCTTCACTTTTTCCCTTAGAGCTGTTCAAACTCTCAAAGTAATCACTCTATTCTCTTTCTAAAGCCCTGCACTTGCTCAGCTCTTATAAGGAAACACTAACTAACTAAAGCACTACACCCTCCTTGACTTCTCATAAGTATTAGACTCCCGATTGATCCTTCCTGATCAAGTGAAAAATCAGTTCCCTTCCCTAATCTGATCAGTAAAAACAGTTCCCTATACTAATCTGGTATGTCCAAGGGTCAATTTCAAGGTTACTCTCCAGTCCAGCTGATGAATCTGGGAATTTTGAGGCAATGTTACAATTGCCTTATGTACACAGACAACCCTCTCCTCCTTCCAACAAACTCTAATACATGTGAGAGATGCAGTAACACAGCCAAACTGGAGGCAGAGCTCTCTCAACCCAAGACTGGCACAGTCAGTCAGGAGGAAAAGGTAACCACCCACACCACAAATCCAGTCTCACACAGACCTATTGCATCTGCATACCCAACACGTAAACACACAAAAACATACTCGGAGGCTCTAAATAAAAATCTGCCTAAACTGCAAAGACCTCCTAAGCAGATATCCAAGCAACAGCCACCCCTCAACAATACCCACAAATCACATATCTCACAAAATCAGTGTGCCTCACAGTCACAGCCAATAAGGCCAAACAACACACCAAATACACTTGTTATAGGGGACTCTATTGTCCGGCACACTGACGTCTCACTCACCAGACTGAACAAGGAGAAGGTCACTGTAAGCTGCCTGTCGGGTGCCAGGATCCACCACATAACGCAAGCACTCAGGTCACTCCAAAGCAAGTACAAGTATGACTCCATCATTGTCCATGCTGGTGTGAATGACCTGAGACGTACCTCCCTGGACTACATGAAAAGAGACATAGAGGAGCTCTCTGACCATGTAGCCCAGGCTGGTATGTCCCTGACCTTGAGTAGCATCTTGCCCTCACCAAGAATGATGCCACAGTATAAAGACAAAATGATCAGTTTCAACAATTGGCTAAAGTATTGGTGTCATTCAAAGGGGATCCAGTGTCTGTCAGCCTGGGATGACATGCTCGACAAGCCATGTTGCTTCGCTAGGGACGGCTTGCACCTGTCACCCTTAGGCTTTCGTATACTGGCCAAGGCTCTTGCCACCCCCATAGTGCCTTTTTTAGGCAAGGCTCAAAGGACAAACCCACCTCCATAGACAACCCAAAGATAAAAAAACTAAAGGTAATGCTACTCAATGTCAGAAGTCTAAACCTCAAGATGCACGCACTCGAGATTCTCCTCAGTATGGAGAAAATCGATGTCTGTGCAGTAACAGAAACCTGCTTCAAGGCTCCTGAGAGCACCCCAGCACTACCAGGTTATAACTCATACCATGCGTTTAGGCCCCAAAACTCAGACCGAAGCACAAAAGGAGGGGGAGTATCTATATTCCTCAAAGATACCTACACCTCTAGGTTAGTGGCACTGCACGAAGCATCGGAAACCATCCACGTGCAACTAACAGCAGGCAAAACTGCCTTTCAGTTTGTAGCCTGCTATAAACACCCTCCCTATTACAGGAACCCCACTTGGCATTCCTGAGAACACTGTGAATATAAAGGTCTCTCCAAACATTATGTTATTGGGTGACCTCAACTACCCAAACATTGACTGGGAAAACTACTCAAGCCCAAACACCCTCGCCCAACGGTTCCTTGAATTTATAAACTCTAATGCAATGGAACAACTGGTTACCACTCCCACAAGAGAGAACAACATATTGGACCTGGTCATCACCAACATGGGGACTCTATGTTCCACACCAGAGGTAAACCCCTCATTGGTAAGATCAGACCATAAACAAATTTCCCTGGACATCCATATCCCGTCCCCACCCCCAGCCAAGGAAATCACTGTAAAGAATTTCTCCAAAGCCAACTTTGCACTTCTCAAGACTGAGGTGGAATCCTTCAAAGCCCCTGGGCCAGAGGATAATACAGCCCAATCCGCAGAATCCTTTACAAATGCATTCTATGAGCACCTGCAGGAATGCATGGATCATGCTATCCCAAATAAAAGCAAGACTCACTCCTCCAAAAACAGGAGACTGGTCTGGTGGACCCTGGCCATAAATAAGCTATACAACAGAAGGAGGAAGCTACTACATGACAGAGCAAAATCCCAAAAAGGGAAGGCATCTCTGATCAGTATTAGCAAGAAACTTCGATCCCTCATAAAATCATCAAAGGCCAGTTTCGAAAGAAACATTGCCCTACACACTAAAGATAATCACAAGGCCTTCTTTAGTTATGTCAGAAACATGGGAGGAAACTCCCAGATATGCTCTGAATTGTTGCATAACGGTTCAAAATATACCAAACCTACAGACATAGCCAACATCCTGGTAGACAGATTCAGCGCAAACCCCCCCCCCCTTCCCACCCAAAGGAGCAAACACCTATCCCAACTGAATTTAACCTCCCTGACATCACAGATGCACAGGTGAAAGCTGCCCTCTCCAAAGCAAAAAACACAGCATCAGTGGGACCGGACGGTGTCCCAGGCTGCATCTTACACGAGCTCCAAGAAGAACTGAACCCTCACATTAAGTCACTGTTCAGACTTAGCCTTACTACAGGATATGTACCCAAAGAATGGCATACAGCTACAGTGGTCCCACTCCACAAAGGTGGTGCCACAACGGACCCCGGAAACTATTGCCCCATAAGCCTGACTAGTCTGGTCTGTAAAGCTATGGAAAGCTATGGAGTGTATTATCACGGAACTCATAAACAAAGACATTGGGAGCCTCCAGACACTGGACCCTACCCATTTCGGTTTTGTTAAGGGAAGGTCTTGCCTCTTAAACCTAGTTGATTTCTTTGAAACAGTTACCAAAGCCATAGATGAGGGCAAGGTAGTCCACACAGCCTACCTGGACCTCGCAAAAGCCTTCAACACAATACCCCACTCTGGCATCATAAATAAGCTTACCAGCTTAAATGTCAACCCCTATATCACAAGATGGGTTGCAAACTGGCTCAGAGATAGAACCCACATGGTCAGAATCGCAGGTGCCATGTCCGAAGCCAAACCAGTTACAAGTGGCGTCCCACAGGGCTCATTTCTGGGACCTCTCTTATTCGTTATATACTTTTCTGAGGTTCAGGCTAACACGGGGGGATTATGGCTGACAAAGTTCGCAGATGACTGCAAACTGGGGGCCATAATCGAATCACACAAACAACAGCTGTTCAGCACCCAATGTTCAAGAAAGACAAACGACAGTTGAATAAAACACCTTTATAAAACACAGAGCTTTCGGGACACACCCTTCCTCAATGATTAACATAAGGTTCATTAAAAAGTTCACTTAAATACACCCAAAAAGACATCACATGACCCGCAGCCAGGATCATATGACCAGAAATTCAATTAAAAAGGGTCAATATTTAATACATATAAAGGTACATATAAATACATATAAAAATGTGAAAATTCTTATATAGAAATGAAAATATGAGCATCATCTTCACTTCAGTTTTGTTTGTTGTATTTTAACCAATATTGGTTTTAAAGAAACAGCTGTGTTCAAACCTGGATATACATCAGCCATAAGACGTATTATCCATTCATATTCCTTTGTTTCTAACAGATTATTTATATCCCCACCTCTAAAGGGTTTCTGTACCATATCTAAAACTCTAAACTTAAACTTATGGTTCTCACCTAGTGTCCTAATGTGTTTACCCAAGGCATTATTTTCACATCCTCTCCTGATTTCTGACTTATGTTCTATAATACGGTCTTTCAGTTTACGTGTTGTTTTCACGACATAGAAACAAGTACAGGCAACGCATGTTGCTAGGTATACCACATTATTAGATATACACGTTGCCAAATCATGAAATACAAATATTCTTTTGGATACTGGATGTTGGAACATACTATTAGAACCCAGATCCATACTATTGGAAGAAATTATATCATTGCAACAACTGCAATTATGACAACAAAGGTACCAGTTTTAGCCCCTATAGACTGCTTAATAGTATTGATGTTAAAATCTTTGTAACATAACAAACTTTTAAAGATCTTTTGTTCCTATAAGCAAAAGATGGTCTCATGCCTACCAATGCAGCAATGTCATCCTGTGCAAGAAGTACTTTCCAATATTTACTTATAATATTCTTAACTATATGTGATCTTGAGGTATAAGAGGTAATGAACCTTAATTTCTCATCTTTAGATGTAATAGATGGTGGGGTATCATCAAAATTGCAACTGAAGGTAGGCTTATAAAGTGAGCTCCTGTTGGTTTCTATTTCCTTCCTTATATCAGTTAACAATGACTTAGAGTATCCACTCTCAATAAATTCCTTATGCTTCATCCATCTGTTTCAAAAAATCATTTCAGTAGTATTCATTCTACGCATAAGTTGTGCTTTTACAATACCCTGGAACACATGAGAAGCATGCATACTAGATGCATGTAAATATCTACCACATGATACTTCTTTTTTATGTATTGAGGTTATTATGTTATCACCTTCTATTGTTAAATTAACATCTAGAAAATTTATATCAACGTTAGAACATTCCATTTTGAACCTTAAAAAATTAGTAGTATCATTAAGATGGTCAACAAATTCTGTGAGTTCAGCCATAATCGAATCTCCAGCTGACACAAGCATCCTCCAAAAGGGTCTCACAGAGACGGATGCTTGGTGCCAGAGCCACGGCCTCAAGCTAAATGCTAAAAAGTGCATAGTCATCCCCTTTGGGAAAAACAAGGTGCCCACAAATTACCACACAGGTGGTAATCCATTAAGTACGGAAGAAGTAATTAGAGATTTGGGGACCAACGTAGATAGTAATCTCTCCTTTGATAATCACATTGCCAAAGTGGTTAGAAAGACCTTCTATATAGCCCACCTTATCACAAAAGGGTTCGCATCTAGATCGAGAGGTCATTGTGCCCCTCTACTCATCACTCATCAGGCCCATAATTGAATACAATGCCCCTTTTGGGATGTACCTTACCCGACACCTGCAGCAACTGGAGAGACCCCAAAAGTACCTCAATAAGAGGATCATGGGCTACAAACAGATGTCCTATACAGTTAGACTAAAGAAACTCCAGCTCTACTCAGTTGCTTACCGCCTACTCAGAGGCGATCTATGCCTGACGTACAAAGCCATGTCAAACCCAGAATTAATAGACATGCTCCACCTCAAAAAATCCTAGTCCCTTAGAGCTACACACTCCAGGGACCTAAACCTCAGCACAAAAATAAATAGGACATGCTGGAGGGACAGATTCATTTCCCAGAGGCTCCCCTCACTCTGGAATAGAATCCCAATTCATGTTAGACATAGCCCCTCACTGACCCTCTTCAAGCGAAATTTGGACGCGTGGATGGGAAATCTCAAATTCACCCCTGGGATCTCTCCTGTGTCCCTGCTAGACAGAGGCACAGTAAACTAATCTTAAAAGGGTACCTTCTGTGACCTACTTTACAGAGACACAGTAGGCTAATCTAATAGGGAGGCGGAAGTAATTTGCTTGAAAACCACAATTTTATGAAAAATGGACCAAACATATGAGCCAAAAATCTGGACATTCTGCAAAAATCTGTACAATTGAGAAATATGATAGGATGTGAAGGAAAAGACAAAACTTTGGCAAACATAATACTTACAGTCATGAAAGGCATATTGTTATGTACAGATTATGTTGTCCTATTACCCTGAAATGTTTGTAATCTTTAATTTGTAGTAGAGCAATGCAATGTGAAATGGCTAAGTCAAAAGTTAGTAACTCTAATTCAGATGTTGAGACTCTCCTGTGGAAGAAAGTGGATTTTCTGCTTCAGATACCTCAGATGTTGGATTTTTAGTATCTTGGGTTCTTTATGCGTGAAGGTAGAGCTGAATCGGGAGGTTGATCAGCAGGTATATGCAAAAAAAGCCATGCTGCAAGTGTTGTACCTGACTGTGGTGGTGAAGTCAGTTTATTGGTAATTATATGTCCCTGTCCACTTGCATGAACATGAGTGTTGGGTAGTGACTGAGTGGACGAGTTCACAGAAACATGGCAGAAATGAGGTTTTATCACCATGTAGTTGAGCTAATACTCCATGACAGAGTGAAGAGCTCCGCAATCCACAAACATCAAAAGTGTAGACTCTGCTTCTCCATGTTGACAGGCACGTGTTGAGGTAGCCGGGGACACATTTTAACATCTCTTAGAAATGGCCTTCTGGGAGATGGCCTGAGGGGAGACCCAGAATGTGTTGGAGGGATAATATCCTTCTGCTTGTCTGGGATTGTTTTGGAGTCCAGCAAGATGAAATGGAGAATGTTGTTGAGGATATGTAAGGCAGGCCATTCTTGCTTAGGATGCTACCACCATGACTTTTACCTAGACAAGAGATTTAGAAAATTGCTGAGTGAAAAATAGGGTGAGTATTGGTGAAGCAAAAAACTTTAAACACATTGTAGATAAATGCTCCTTATGAGGGGGACTGTGAGAGAGCTTATGTTCATAGGCGAGGTGTTTTGTGTGTCCTATAACAATTATTTTGAGGGTACTATTGTGTACATTTTTGTACTTTTTGGTACACATTGTACATTTCTCTTTCAAAACTGTTTATGTTTTTGTCAGTTTATTTTTTTCTTATTGTTTGCTTTATTTTGTGATGTTATGCTAAGTGTTAGGATAGGTTTTCAGTTATTTCATTCTGGTTTTTTCTTATGAATTATACAAGATAATTTGCCATTTTTGATTGTTTAAGAAGCCTTTATAATAAGGCATAATATCGAAATTCCATATCCACCTTGCCATCCAGAATGATAGCACCAACACCAGGAATGGTCGAAGGATACATCTTCTTATCTGAAAGCACCTACTCCCGTCATTACATTACTTCAAATAAACAATTCAGGCGAGAGTGATTTCAAGTAGGATCCAAGGCTCCACTCAGGTCTAAAATGTTTACCCTCAAAACACTGTGAATCACCTTATGGAATCACACTATTCTGGGATGAGCACATCAGCTCATAGCATCATTATGTCCTACAACATCAGTCCACAGAAGATTGGATACTCCTCACAGCACAAACTTATGAACAGGCACCATCATGGGTTATGCAAGGAGGCAGGTGCATAAGGACTATTTTGAGAGACCTAAAGATCCACTAATTTGATGTGCTCACCCCCAAAATATTGCACCTCAGTGGGGCTACACTTTACATTCAAAATGTAACTGGAACTAGATCTACCATCTAACCAACTTGTACAGATTCATACTTTATAAGTAGAATTTTTTTTCAGTCTAATTTGATTAGTTTCTGTGTCTGGGTCACCACTGAGGCAGGCATTTGGATTCCTATGGCTATAGTAAAGCAGCCTATATAATTCCATTGAATTAGTGCCTCACTTGACATTTGTTCATTTTTCAGAAAAACAGAAGGTAACTTTATGGGAAACTATGGGAAACAAAAACAGTAAAGTTGATAAAACACTGACATTCTGATATGCAGAGAGAGAGACAGTATTTAACGGAGAAGTACCAGCAGAAGAGCCAGTTACTGTTGCATACCACTTAACCTCTAAGTTGAAGAAATGTAGGCAAAGCCAAAAATAAGGGGTGGACAAAGGCTCAAAATCTGGGACACATTTTAAATTTTGCACTTTTTAAAGTTAGAAAGTTACTAGAATGATATGTTTTGCATTAGCATGCCCATTCGGAAGGGTATCAAGTCTGAAACTCAAATGTATGGTATTATTGAGTGACTTCAACCATTAATGATTTGTCAGAAAACAACAAATTTTATAAAGAACACACCAAAACATAAGCAAAAACCTGAACATTCTGTAAAAATCTGGACAGTTGAGATTGTTTCAATAAGTAGGATATGGCCTGCCCACCCCTGTTAAACATTTGTTTCAGACATCAGGCAGGTGATACAGAACAATCCATTTCTCTTAGCTGTCAGTCTCAGGGATACATCTACAAGTGTGACTTAGTGGCTGTTGCAAAGTTGGCAGACAGGAAAAATATCTGTGGATCAAGTTATACATCATTTTTTGTGGAGAAGAAAATAGTTTTACATGTTTAATCAATACCAAACAAAACTGTACTGCTCAGCATAAGAAGGAAAGTATAAAGGCCAACAGAATACTGTCCTGCAGTATAATAAGAACACCCTGAAGATCTGCAGATGTTTTTGTTATATTGTAGGGAGGGGGTTGGCAGAATGTTTAAGGTATTACCTCATAGTCACAAAGAACAGGGTTTTATTCTCATTCTTGAAAAGGAAATTGTCTAGACATATGATGGCCTGCAAGGGCAGCTAACCTAGTACCTCCTTAAGTACCTATGAGCCTATGAACTTAGTGACAGCATGTCTGAGTGTTGTACTTTAGGTGGGAATCTAAATCGGGATTAAGACATCAAGTTTACTGAGATTGTACAATGGACTGTAATGAAGAACATAGAAGTAAGTGTGTGTGTGTGTGTGTGTGTGTGTGTGTGTGTGTGTGTGTGTGTGTGTGTGTGTGTGTGTGTGTGTGTGTGTGTGTGTGTGTGTGTGTGTGTGTGTGTGTGTGTGCGTGTGTACATTTTGTAGGATCATAAAGTATGAAGGAAAACACAGAAAAATGAAAATGTATACATGAAGAAGAGAAGTTGAAGTATGATATGATATGATATGATATGATATGGTATGATATGATATGAAATTATATGATGTGATATGATATATGATATGATATGATATGATATGATATGATATGGTATAGCATTTCAGTGAGAGTGAATTGTTTATGGTCATTGGCTGATTGGGGTTGACTGGACTATGGCTTGGAGTAAGCACCTCATTGGTTCTTTCAAGATTTTTTTTAAAGTTGTTTAAGGTTTCAACTTTGTTACTTAAGAAGTTAACTTGTGAGTGTTTCTGCCATTTCACACCGAGCTACTCGGAGAAAGGAAGCTGATCTGTGATATATAACATTAAGTATCCTTTTTTCTTGCTTATTTTTATGAGTTATTTATAGCACTTTTATTGTCTGCATATACATTTCTAGCTAGTTTCACTGTGTGTGAGGTATTAACTAGAAATTTTCTACAATTGTTAAGCATCTGGTTGGGTTTGTTTGTTGGCTCCCATCCTCCCTCCCTGTTGGTATCCTGTTTTTATACTTGGTGACTTTGCAGTTGCCTGCCCCTCCTGTAAATTTGTTCTGGGACACTCTTCCTAGTCTAGTGTCATTACCTCATTCTACCTAATCCAGGGACATTTGAGAAGGCTAACCCACTTAGTTTCTGCTCCTCCTTTCCACTTTCCACTTTAGAAAAAAACATTTCTAAGCTTGTTTCCTGCCTTTCCTGTAAGTCGTCTAGTCCAGATACAGATTTGCTGTATCCAGGACTGTTTGTAAGCTTCTGAGCCCCAAAGCCTTTCTGTGTTGGAGGGAAGCCTTCTAGCTTAATTTTGTTATTAGAACTAGCCAGTTTTCTAGTTTCAGCACTCAAATCTGTTTCTTTGAGCTCAGCACTTGTTCAGAACTCATTGTAAGCACTAAATAACCTACAATTTGCTACAGCACTCAACTTTCCTCACTTGTCTAGAGGAAAAGAGTTTTAGTACTTAATAAATAAGCACCTATCCAGGCACGTCTAAGGGTCAGCTTCTGGTGTTTTCTCCTGTCTAACTGATGAATCTGGACTCCTTGGGGCAATGTAGCAATTGCCTCATGTACACAGACAACCCTCTCCTCCTACCACCCTACACTACAACCTGTGATAGATGCACTTATATAGCCAAACTGGAAGCAAAGCTGTCTTCACCCAAGACTGGGCTAGACAGTCAAGAGGAGAAGGTAAACACTTGCATCACATAGTCCCTCAAAATCTACACCACCAAAACACACACATAGAAACACAAAACACACACCTACATTCACAGAGGCTCTCAATAAAAACCTACCCAAACAACTGGGACCTCCAAAGCAGAAATGCAAGCAACCTCCACTCCCCAACACAACCCAAATGACACATAACCACTCAACCACAGCCCATAAGGCATAACAACATACCCAACACTCTAGTCATAGGTGACTGTATAGTCAGGCACACTGATGTTCCACTTACCAGGCTAAACAAGAAAAAAGTTACTGTCAGCTGCTTGTCAGGTGCCAGGATCTGCCACATAATGCATGCACTCAGGTCACTCCACAACAAGTACAAATATGACTCTGTCATTGTCCATGTTGGTGTGAATGACCTGAGATGTACCTCCCTGTACTACATGAAAAGAGACATGGAGGAGCTGTCCAATCTTGTAGCCCAGGCAAGTATGACCCTAGCCTTGAGTAACATCCTGCCATCACCCAGAATGATACCACAGTGCAAGGGCAAAATTATTGACTTCAACAATTGGCTAAGCTTCTGGTGTCATTCTAAAGGGAACCAGTATCTGTCTGCCTGGAATGACATGATTGACAAACCACGATTCTTCGCCAGAGATGGCCTGCACCTGTCAACCTTGGGACTCTGGATACTGGCTAAGGTTCTTGCCACCCCATAGTACCTTTTTTAGGCATGGTTCAAATGACAAATTCACCACAGTAATAGGTACAAGCAAGCAAAATCTGAGGGTAATGCTACTTAATGCTAGAAGTCTAAATCTCAAAATGCACTCACTCAAGGCACATCTTAAAATGGAAAACATCAACATCTGTGCAGTGACAGAGACCTGGTTCAGTGCTCCAGAGAGCACCCCTGCATTACCAGGCTATAATTCATGCCACACCTTTCGGCCACCTAACCTGGACCGAAACACTAAAGATGGAGGCGTGTCCATATTCATTAAGGATATCCACACCTCCAGGCTAGTTGCTCAGCATAATACATCCGAGATTATCCAAGTGCAACTAACTCTGGGCAAGACCGCAATCCAAATTGTAGTTTGCTACAGATCCCCCAATATTCCCCAGGATTCCCACTCCTCATTTCTTGATACACTGGAAAATATTAGGGTACAACCTAACACCCTAATAATGGGCGATTTCAACTACCCCACCATTAACTGGGAAAACTACTCATGTACCAACTCTTGTGCTCAACATTTTCTGGAATTCATAAATTCCGACAGCTTGGGTCAACTTATCCACACCCCCACCAGGGGCAGCAATATCCTAGACCTGGTCATTACCAACACGGGCAACCGGTGTTCCACACCAGAGGTCAGTTCCTCATTGGTCAGATCTGACCACAAGCTAATCACCCAAGACATCCACATCCCACCCCCCATTAGGGAAACCACCATAAAAAATGTCTCCAAAGCCAACTTCACACTTCTTAAGACAAAAGTGGCAAACATTACGACACCCATGCTGACGGACAGTAGAGGTATGACTGCTAAATCCTGTACAAATGCACTTTATAAGCACTTACACGAGTGCATGGATCATGCAATCCCTATCATAACCAAGATGCTATCCTCCAAAAAAAGGAAGCCAATCTGGTGGTCCCTGTCATAAACAAACTCTACAACAGAAGAAAGAAACTGTTGCAAAAAAGAGTAAAATCCCATGATTGGAGGAACTCAGTGGTCAGCCTCAGTAAGAAGCTGATATCCCTCATAAAATCCTCCAAAGCTAGTTACAAAAACAAAATTGTCACTGATTCTAAAGACAACCACAAAGCATTCTATAGCTATGTCAATAATCTCAATGGAAACACTCAGATCTGCTCTGAGTTACAGCACAATGGCACTAAATATACAGAACCAACTTATATTGCAAACATCCTGGCAGATAGGTTCAGTGCTAACTTTACCCCTCTCTCACCCCCTAAAGGGCCCATCTCTATACCAGAAGAATGCAAAGTTCTTGTAATCACGGCTGCACAGATAAAAAACACACTCTCCAATGCCAAGAACACAACATCCATAGGACCTGACAACATCCCAGGCTGCATTCTACATGAACTACAGAACGAACTGGCACCCCACCTAAGTACCATGTTCAGTCATAGCCTCACCTCAGACTTTGTGCCCACTGAATGGTGCACAGCAATGGTTATCCCACTCCACAAAGGGGGAGCCACCATGGACCCTGGGAACTACAGCCCCATCAGCCTGAAGAGCCTGGTCTGCAAGGCTATGGAACATATCATCGTGGAACTTATAAACAATGACATTGGTAATCTCCAAACTCTGGACCCTACCCAGTTCAGGTTTGTAAAAGACAGATCATGTCTCCTAAACCTGATAGACTTCTTTGAAGTGGTCACCAAAGTTGTAGATGAGGGTAAGGTGGTTCACACAGCCTATCTAGATCTCGCCAAGGGTTTGACACCATCACCCACTCTAGAATTATAGATAACCTCACTAAACTAGGTATAAATCCCTATGTCATAAGATGGGTTGCCAACTGGCTCACTGACAGAACCCACACTGTGAAAGTAGCAGACTCTAAATCCAACTTCAGACCAGTTGCAAGTTGAGAACCACAGGGTTCAGTCCTGGGTCCTCTCCTGTTTGGTATCTACTTCTCTGAAGTACAGGCTAACACAGAAGGTCTTTGGCTAACAAAGTTCACAGATGACTGCAAACTAGGAGCCATAATCAAAACTCCTAATGATGTGGACATCCTACAAAAGGGCCTCACTGAAACAGATGCCTGGTGTAAAAGCCATGGCCTCAAGCTCAATGCCAAAAAGTGCATTGTCATCCCTTTTGGTAAAAACTCTGTACCCATGAACTACCACATAGGTGATAGTCTACTTAACACTGAAAGTGTGATAAGAGACCTTGGAACACAGGTGGACAGTAGTCTCTCCTTTGATAATCACATCACCACAGTAGTCAGGAAATCCTTCTACATGGCTCACCTCATCACAGAAGGTTTCTCATCCAGGAAAAAAAGGTCATTGTTCCCCTCTATTCATCACTCATTAGACCCATTATAGAGTACAGCGCGGAGAGTGTGTTGAGGAGATGGGAAGAGTACTTTGAGGGGCTGATGAATGAAGAGAATGAGAGGGTGAGAAGGGTGGATGATGTAGGCATAGTGAATCATGAAGTACAATGGATTAGCAAGGAGGAAGTAAGGATAGCTATGAAGAGAATGAAGAATGGAAGGGCTGTTGGCCCAGATGACATACCTGTAGAAGCATGGAGGTGTTTAGGTAAAATGGCAGTGGTGTTTTTAACCAGATTGTTTAATGAAATCTTGGAAAGTGAGAGGATGCCTGAGGAATGGAGAAAAAGTGTTTTGGTACCAATTTTTAAGAATAAGGGTGATGTGCAGAGCTGTAGTAACTACAGAGGTATTAAATTGTTCAGTCACAGCTTGAAGTTATGGGAAAGAGTAGTGGAAGCTAGGTTAAGAAGGGACGTGATGATTAGTGATCAGCAGTTTGGTTTCATGCCGGGAAAGAGCACTACAGTTGCAATGTTTGCTCTGAGAGTGTTGATGGAGAAGTACAGAAAATGTCAGAAGGAGTTGCATTGTGTTTTTGTAGACTTAGAGAAAGCATATGACAGGGTGCCTAGAGAGGAGTTGTGTTATTGTATGAGGAAGTCAAGAGTGTCAGAGAAGTATGTAAGAGTGGTACAGGATATGCACGAGAGTAGCGTGACAGAGGTGAGGTCTGCGGTGGGAGTGACGGATGCATTTAAGGTGGAGGTGGGGTTACATCAAGGATCAGCTATGAGCCCTTTCTTATTTGCAGTGGTGATGGACAGGTTGACAGACAAGATCAGACAGGAGTCCCCATGGACTATGATGTTTGCAGATGACATTGTGATCTGTAGTGAGAGTAGGGAACAGGTGGAGGAGACCCTGGAGAGATGGAGATATGCTCTAGAGAGAAGAGGAATGAAGGTCAGCAGGACTAAGACAGAATATATGTGTGTGAATGAGAGAGAGGATAGAGGAATGGTGAGGATGCAAGGAGTAGAGGTGGCGAAGGTGGATGAGTTTAAATACTTGAGGTCAATAGTTCAGAGTAATGGTGAGTCTGAAAGAGAGGTGAAGTAGAGAGTACAGGCAGGATGGAGTGGGTGGAGAAGAGTGTTAGGAGTGATTTGTGACAGACGAGTACCTGTAAGAGTGAAAGGAAAGGTCTACAAGAGGGTAGTGAGACCAGCTATGTTATAAGAGTTGGAGACAGTGGCATTGACAAAAAGGCAGGAGTTTGGGCTGGATGTGGCAGAGTTAAAGATGTTAAGATTTGCACTGGGTGTGACGAGGGTGGACAGGATTAGGAATAAGTATATTAGAGGGTCAGCCCAGGTTGGAAGGTTTGGAGACAAAGCCAGAGAGGCAAGATTACGTTGGTTTGGACATGTGCTGAGGAGGTATGCTGAGTATATTGGGAAAAAGATGCTAAGGATGAAGCTACCAGGTAACAGGAAAAGATGAAGGCCTAAGATAAGGTTTATGGATGTGATGAGAGAGGACATGCAGTTGGTTGGTGTGACAGAGCAAGATGCAGAAGACAGGAAGAAATGGAAACAGGTGATCTGCTGTGGTAACCCCTAACGGGAACAGCCAAAAGAAGATGATGATGATGACGATAGAGTACAACAACCCTTTTGGTATGTACCTTACATCTACAACAACTGGAAAGGCCACAGAAGTACCTCACAAAGAGGATTACCAGCCTCAAACAGATGCCCTGCGCAAACCATCTCAAAAAACTCCAGCTTTATTCTGTCGCATCTCGCCTACTCAGAGGCGATCTCTGCCTAACATACAAAGATATGTTAAACCCAGAGCTGTTGGACATGCTCCACTTAAAGAAATCCCAATTCCTCCGAGCTACAAGCTCTAGGAACCTAAACCTTGTCACCACAATAAACAGAACATGCTGGAAGGATAGATTCCTGTCCAGAGACTTCCCATACTCTGGAAGTAACTTCCTATCTATATCAAACAAAGCTCCTCATTAGCACTCTTCAAGAAAAATCTTGATGATTGGATGGGAGATAGGAAATTCACCCCAGGGATCACTTCTGTGGCTCTGCTTGACATGGGCACATGAAAATAATTTTCTTGGGTGGCAAAAGCCAAGGTCCCGTTTGGCTAGGCTTATATAGGCCCTAGGGCCAATAGCCTAGTACCTACCTATGAACCTATGAGAGGCAGTATAGAGATACTGAATAAAGACAGTGAATGGCAAGGACTTAGAACCAGGTGAGATGGCAAAAGAATTGCAACCAAACTGCAGCCATTGTAAGCGACATTTGCAACTTACAGTAGCTAAAAGCAAAATGTTGCAACACAGTTATTTTATTATAAATCATACGCATGGCTGTACACTGATTTGTTTTTCTCTAATTGCATTTGTACTAGCTGAAAGCAAAATGTTGCAGCACAGTTATTTTATTATAAATCATATGCATGGCTGTACACTGATTTTTTTGTCTCTAAGTACATCCGTTTTGTCATATGCACAACAGACAGCGCTATCATTTTTAACTACACTTTCATGAAGGCTAGGCAGGCTACACTACCTGTCCTTTTTAGTTTAATAAAATAACGTCTGTACTCTTTGATAAGGTAAGAAATAGCTGTTTGTTTTTATTCTAAACTTTCAACACTGCTGAGGTTAACTGACTTACTCGCCCACATTACATGTAAGCTGGAATCTGTTCCAAATACTCCCACGTCCTTTCACTGTCTATGCCAAGCTCCTTAAAAGCTTTGTGTTTTAACTTGTGGACTAGACAATCTGTCACAGACAGTTTGCAAGCAAAATATAATCTTAATGTCTTTGTGCACTTCCAGATGACATATTGCAATCAAAGCCTGTATGTATTTTCTGAAGAAAATGCACAAAGTATAAAATGATTTTACTGGCAAATATAGAGATTTGTTCCACACCATAATGTCAGTAAATATCAAATTCAGAATTTAATTTTTCCTCAGACATGGGGAGTAGCAATGGAGAACTGAGTGGCTAATAGCTCCGCTAATATCTTGCAAGGGAGGTTTGAGTCAGTAAAAATGTGAATTTGAGGCAGAGATGACAGTATGAATATAAATGAAGTGAAAATTACAGCTTTTTATTATGTGGTTAAAGGACAGCCAATTATGCCTTGTTTTACCTGTTCTGCTGAAACTGACAGTTTATATATAAAACTGTATGGACTGTTACAAAAGTTGTTTGTTTTGTATTGTACTTTTGTATTGTACTAACTGGTTATAGAAAATATACTGTTGCAGGTTTAATATTTAGAAGTTAACATCCAACAATAAAATTATTAATGAATGTGTTTATTTATTGATTGACTGATTTGTGTGTACTTTTGTATGTATACATGTATTTATTTATTTATTGCAGTCAGCTTCTGTATATTCAGAAAAAAACTGGATGAAAAAGATAGTGAAGGATATATATGAACTAACAAAAAAGCATAAGGCAACGATACGCGGCTCTTTTAGATTATGTTACAAGGAGCCTATTGAACAAGCTAAAGGGAAGTACTTCTTAGATGGAGCATCTGGAATTCAGTATTTAAACATGTATGAGTAGCAGTTAATAGTAGTACTAGCATTAGATGGTATTATTTAGTAACAAGTGCAGTCATTTGGTAGGGAAGGCCAATGGTATTATACCCAAAATGTTTTGCTTTAAAATCTTTTGAAATGGAAATGTATGCTTGAGTAGGCAAGAATAGTCGTTAACATGTCACTAGTTTAAAACTGAAAGTATACAGTTATAAGCCAGTAAGAGATTCTGAGTTTAATGTTCAACATCCAAGAAGAACTGGTATTTTTGGACTGTACAAAGAAATGCATTTATTGGAAGTCTGTCCTTGTAGCTACTGACTAAGTTGTCTATTTCCAAGCGTATTAACGCACTCTGAAATGTATGTGCTAAGTAAATCATTGTTTGTGATAGTTCTGATCCTTAAGATTTAGGTTTGTCAGTATCAGATGACAAAGGGCAGAAGACAAGATATGAAAAACATATTCTACAAGAATACAGAACAATGTGTACTTTGGATTGGAATGGTCATTAGTTGTGCATTTTGATAGCTCTAACAAAATATATTTTCATAATCTATTTATTTATTAATTTACTTATTTGCATATTAGCTAGTCTTAAGTTACTAGTTAAAATTATATATTGAAAATGAAGCAACCTGATTATAAAATTGATGAATAAACAAGCTTGTGAAGCACCTTTCTGAAATCAATTAATGCTATCCCATAATTCTTTGACAATCAGTAATGTCAGACATTAGACTTTCATACTTCCAGTTCTTCATAAAATTAACAGTAATGCAAAATCTGTTGTTCTTTTAACTTTTTAATACCTCTTTTTTCTTATGCAAAGAAGCTGACAGCTATTCCACTATTTGTTTACCAGTAGCAGTGCAAAGTGATTTACTGGCTTTCCAAGCCAGTAAAACACTCCACTGTTTAATACACACAGTAAGTAATGGCAGACGTTAGAGTTTCCTACTTCTTATTCTCCAGAAATTAAATGTTGATGCTAAATATGTATTTATCTTTTCCAGATTTTTTTAAGCAAAAAAATTCACATGTATACCACTGTCCACCTGACAGCAACAGTGCAAAGTTCTTTACTGGCTTTTGGTTTCAGCACTTCCCCCTTTCTTGTCTGTAATTAGTAGTATATGGGGCAGATAAAACGCCATGCACTACAAACAATTATGATCAGGTCTCCAGTCATAACCCTTATTTATGTGTTCTTGACATGGATGACAAGATTCACCTCCCACTCTTCGCTTTCAAGGTGAATTTCTTGGCATCCATGTGTGAAACACATAATAAGTGGGTTAAGAGCAGGGACCTGATCATAATCCTGCATATAGTGCATGTACCACAGAAATTGTACTCTAAATTCATGAAAATAGCAACATTGTTAAGGAGCTTACTAACTGTCTCTGTAGTGCAGCAGGACAGAACCCGGACTGTGATCCAGGTGTCGGAGGTTCTCCCACTGGCCCTCAATTTGGAACCATCAGGTAGGTAGGAGAAAAATGAAAGGGCTTGGTCAGCTCACCTCTATTGGAGGTGGAAGAGGAATGTTTATATGTTTTGGGCGCATAGTGATGTTCTGATTTCTCCACTGGGATTTTGGAAAAGAGGGATTGGGCTATTTGTTAGCAATGTCCCTTAAGGAAGTGAGGGAATGTCACCACGGATAGTCCATTGCACTCTTCCTTCCATTGTCTAGCCAAGTGAGTGCAGAGGCTGTAACAGAAAACCTCAAACCATTCCTGCTGGCTGCTTCAATCACAACCATTCTCACTTGGCTCTTGCCAGGTAATGGGAATGAATGGGCCAGTAGACCAAGAAAGGGTCTGAGGACTGGCAGTGGGACCAAATATTACAAAAGTACTCCAAGCACTTGACCCCACCCAGTTCGGATTTCTCAATGGCAGATCATGCCTGTTGAACCTAGTTGACTTCTTTGAGACTGTCACCAAGGCTCTGGATGAGGGAAAGTCAATAAGTACATACAGCTTACCTTGATTTGGCCAAGGCCTTTAGCACAATTCCCCCATTTTGGCATCATCGAAAGGCTGGCACAACTTGGTGTAAATCCCTATATCATCAGACACAACTTGGTATAAATCCCTATATCATCAGGTGGGTGGCCAACTGACTCACCAATAGGACTCACAAGGTCAATATAGGTGCCTCCACCTCCAACAGCAGACTAGTAGTCTTCCCCAGGGATCTGTTCTGGGATCCCTACTGTTTGGCATCTACTTCTCAGTGGCCCAAGCAAGGACAAAGGGAGTGTGGCTGACAAAGTTTCCAGATGGCTGTAAGTTGGGTGCTGTCACTGACTCCACAAAAGTTGCTAACAAACTGCAAGAGGGTCTCACAGCAACAAATGACTGGTGCCAAAGTCCTGGCCTTAAGTTTAACACAAAAAATGTATTATCATACCACTCAGCAAAAATATGTCTCCTACTGATTACCACATCAGTGTCAACTCCCCAAGTACACAACCTGTAATGAGAGACCTGGGTACCCAGGTTAATAACAATCTCACATTCGACCATCATTTGGCAGCAGTGGCCAGAAAAGCCTTTTACTTGGTTCATCTCATAAGTTAAGGGATTGCATCCAGAAAAAAAGAGGGTATTACCTTTCTGTACTCCTTCCTCATTAGACCAATGATTGGGTATAACACCCCATTTAGTATGTACCTCTGCAAACACCTACAGTAACTGGAAAGGCCACAGAAATACCTCACAAAGAGAATCCATGGCCTCCAACACCTGTCCTATGGTACAGGCTCAAATCACTATCACTCTACTTGGTATCATACAGATTGCTCAGAGATGTTCTGTGTCTCACCTCCAATAAAAACCCTGGTGGAGAGACAGGTTTGTCTCCCAGAGGCAGCCCCATCTCTGGAATAGACTTCCCATACATGACAAACAGAGTGCCTCGCTGACCCTCTTCGAGCGCAACCTTGATGACTGGATGGAAAACCACAAATTTGTCCCAGGGGCTCCACCTGTGTCTCTCACTGACAGAGGCGACAGGTGCTGGCTGAAGTTTCTTTTTTGGGGGATAAACTTTTGGCTATGCTTGTAAGGGTCCCAGAGTCATTAGCCTAGTAACCTCCTATGGTCCTATGATCCTATAAAACAAAACAAAATAGCTTTACTAAGCACCTTTCTGATGTAAGAAATGTATTTACCAAGTTCTCTTAATCACTCTTCATTGCTGATATGGCATAGTCACAATTAAGGCATAAAAGCAGCCACTACAGAACAGTGTTCAAATCATTTTCAGACTTTTAAAACTCGTTATACAACCTATAGTTCTATAACTATTATTATACAGTGGAAGATCATAAAAGATGAAAAATTATCACACTGATTGGTCAGCCCAGCCAGCGTGCCTGCTGTAAATCCAGCATGAACCAACAAGAAAAAATACTGGCCGCTAAAGTATCATTGAGTGGCCTCACTTTCCTGTCAGCATATGGAAAATAACAGACATGCATACAAGAAAACTCAGAAAAGTAAAAAAATAAATAAATAAATAAATAATTTCCTTGTATGCACTGCATTGCATGTGAGAAATTAGCATACGGACATGTTCTGTGTAGAAACCAAAATCAGAAAACACTACAACACACATCCATATACAATTTTCTGACTCATGATGTACTGCATGCAAGGAAAGTCAGATTATTTTTGATTTTTTTCACTTACCTTTTTTCCTTGTATGCAGTACATCGCAAGTTAGAAAGTAGTATACAGATGTGTTCTGTATATAAAACACAGTCACCAAGCACTAGAACACACATACAAGGAAAATCGGGTTATTTATGATTTTTTATGCACCTGCTTTTCCTTCTATAAAGAACATCTCGAGTCAGAAAGTAATATACAGACATGTTCTGTATACAAAGCAGAGGCACCAAGCACACTCCATACAAAAAAATGTAAACCCCCTTAAAAACACACATTCAAAAACAGGAAAAGAAGGGTTTACTGCTCTTCTGGAGCATACAACATAGTAAAAATAGTTACAACCCCACAGATTACTTACTTTGTCCATAACAAACACATTTTAGCACCGATTGCACAATAAAATATCTAGAATTCTTTGCAATCTAAATAATAAAACAAAAAGCTAACTGAACTTGCATTAAAATAAAATAAATAAACAATAAACTTAAACTAAAAGTCTGGAACTATTTTCTCTCAGAAAACGTGGAAGAATGCAAAATAAAAACAAATAAAAACCTGAATGACAACAGCAAAAACACAACGCAACACACAACTAACATCATTGTACAATAGCAATAGACCATGGCTGGGTGTGGGTAATGCTAGATTTACCCACAGTTGGCTTTGTTAGGTCACTCAGGCTTTGCCAACCATGCCAGTTGTGTATAAGTTCGTCATTACCTACACCAAGCCATGGGCTATTGCTATATTAACCAATTGGTTGAGATGATTAGAAAAACTCAAAGCTGGATCTACCCATATACCCAAATCCTTAAATGAATCTACAGTTTCAATCACTGCATGCTGTATTAAATATTTACCTTTCTTTTTATGTCTCCCAAATCAGGTATGGTTAGTTTTTGATGTATTTAACAGCATATTATTCTCCTGTGCCAAAATGGTCAATTTAGTTAAGTTCTTATGCAGGCATGCCTTATCTGTAACACATGTAAATAGGTCTATATCAGATCATCGAACTGTGATAAGTCCGAATACCAAAACATCGAACTGCAAACTCCGAAACGTAAAAACTCCAAAAACCCAAAATTATGAAAAACAGAACTCCAAAAAGCAACGGTGGGCCAGCATCACACATGTACGATAACGTAACAATAGAGTAACACTTAACACTATTACTAAAGTAGGGGGCTTTGCCCCCCATACCCCCTACTTAAATATACCAACTCCGAGATCGCACCACAGTGGAGACTTCATGAATATGCATGCTTGGGCCGACTATAACCATTCTGAGTTTTGAACTTCTGAGTTTTGAGTTTTCAGCGTTATTTCATTTCAGAGTTTGCAGTTCGTTGTTTTGGTATTCAAACTTATCACAGTTCGACATAATAATATAAACCCCATGTAAACAGTTTACCCAATTTCAGGTCATCTGCATATAGACTGTATAACACCTCAGATGAAAATGTTAGGTCTGAAAGATACAATCTAAAAAAGTAAGGGCCTAGGACACCCTGACTGTAACCAATAATTTCACCTCTCCAATTGTTCTATAATACTTGCCTTGTCCTCTTTGCAAGCCATGCAACTATCCGTCTTATCAAGAGTACATTGATACCTAGTTGTTCTCATTTATCGATCCGTGTTTTGTGTATTACCCTGTCAAATGCTGAAGTTAAATTTATATAAATTACATCACAGAACAATTTTTCATTCATAACTGTTATTATGTTATAGAACATCATGTTATAGATGGTAATAGATCTATTTTTAACATATGCATGCTGATATATGTTTTTAAGTCCAAACCTATCCATTTCTGACAATATCTTTTCCACTATTACCTTCTCCGTTACTTTTCCACAACATGAAAGTAGACTTAAGGGTCTGTAGGACTCAGGGTTTGTCCTACTCCCCTTTCCCTTAAAGACAGGTATAATAATTACGTCTCCAATCTTGAGGAATCTCCCCATATTTATATGACCTAACACATAATAGGTATACTGGTACTATAAGTTCTTGCTGAAGTGTTCTAAGGTCATTATTACTAATTCGGTCTCCTCCCTATGCTTTGTTTGGATCCAGTTTGTGAAGTTCTTGCTCAATGTAATCTAATTTGATTCCAGTATCTGAGGTTACCTGGATGTCATTAGGGCAACTTGTCACCTCCTTTGTGGAGCCAAACTGTTTTGCCCAATATTTTTTTAAATATATCTATAATCTGCTGTGTCTGAGAATAAATTTTAGAATCTACACACAGTTTATCAATTTGTATGTCTTTACTCCTTCTACATTTTATGCATCTATAAAAAGGTATTGTTTTATTCTGAATATCTTTATATAAATTTTCTTTAAATTCTTCTAAAGCTCGTCTCACACTATGCTTAATTTGTTTGTCCAGTTTGTTTATTTCAGTTTTCAAAGTTGTAGTTCAACCTCTCTTCCATTTTTTATATTTCTTGTCTCTCACCTTAATCAGGTATCTTGTTCTTATGGAAATATATCCCTCTGATGTCGTATACTTAGATCCCGATGTTAAATAAACATTTTTTGCACCTCAAACAATTTCCCTTTCAAAACTTTCCACATTCCATCTGGAGTTTTTCACTGACCACCTCACTCCAGTTAGTTTTACTTATCAACTGTTTTGCTTCCGTATAATCTGTAATTAATCTTCTGTGCTTTGGTTTAGATTTCAATTTGGCAGAATTATCTAGCGACAAATTAACCTTAATAACCCAATGATCACTGCACAGCAGTGGTGGTAAAATGTGATATGAAGTAACAGTAATTTCTTTAGGAACACAAAAAAAAATCTAATATGTTTTGTTCCCAGGTAGGTTTATTTTTACACTCTGAAGTAACTGTCGATGTTCATCGTGTTTCACTGTTGCAGTCATTACACTTGGGTTATCCTGCTGGCAGGTGACCTGCAGTCAGTACGAGTTCCAAAGTCTTGGTCCAGCGTTAGTTGCTGTCGCCTCTTCCCTGACGTCAGTGCACCAGGGGTATAAAAGTTGCAACCGACGCCATTTTCTCCAGTCTTTCTTGCCGCGAGGAGCCCAAAGCAAAAGCAGTTCGCAAGTGCCGGTCGGCCGACTCCTGAGATTTTCAAAATTGAATTTCAGAACTGAAGTCTTCAATAAAGCTAAATACCCCGTTGGGGAAACTTTTTCTTGCTCCAGACCGATATCAGTAAAAGTTAATAATTGTATTTCTTGTGGGAAGCAAATACCTCACTCTTACTGTATTACTTGCCTAGGCCCTGACCACGATGTTACTAGTTGTCGGTTTTGTGCTAGATTCAATAAACGCACTATTAAATGTCGGTTTGATTTTGCTTTACATTATTTTGGATGAAGATTTAATTATATAATGCCGTCAGAACAACCGACGACCGGAATGTATAAAAATGCAAAGACAAAGAAAAAGACAGGCATCCGAGGTCCAAAACCGATGACGAAGCCTCTTCTAGGCCAGTCGCCGGTTTGCCGGTTCTCAGTGAGGCACTTTCGCAGCCCCTGACACCCGCTACCTCAGAGCCACAGGCCATAACCAACAGCCACGTGGAGACACCGAGGCCTGTGGAAACTCAAGGTATTGGGCCTACGGAAACTATACCCTCAGATGGGTCTGGAGCTGCTGAGCAGGCACCGGCTTCTGAGGGTGTTTTCAGACCTTCACAGCTTACAATTAAGGCTACTACAGCAGCAAAGGCAAAGTCAAAAACACCATTAAAGACAAGGAAACAAGTGCAGCATTCTCCAGAACAGTCATCCATGCCAAAGAAAGAGATGCTTAAAATGGCTGAAGACCTTATTACTTTAGTCAGGGGCTCCCATCCCCCTCCTGACAAAAGGCCTAGGCAAGACACTAATTATGATTCCTCTGATCAGGTTTCCATTTCCTCTGATTCTTCTTCTGATCAGGGCTATTCTCTCCCTCCCTAGGAGGACTCTGATGCTGAAGAGTCCATTCCTTCAGCCTCACCGCCTAAGGATTATTCTTTTGGGGAAACCCTGCACACCATGAGAGAGCATTTCCATTGGGAGAGCTAGAATTACTCAGAATCCAAGAAAAGGCTCAGAGATTTCCTTTTATTGCCTCAGCACAGGCCCCTGGCTATCCCCCCTGTGCTTGATATTGTAGATTATGTTTTTTTCTGAATCTAGTCTGTCTCCAGATTGTTTACCCCCTGCACCAGTAAAGCCAGACAGGTACTACAGGGTCCCTGACTCTCATAAATTTCTTTACAAAAACCCCACTGCAGACCCAGAAACAATTTCTCAGGGTCCTAAAGGGGTTAAAGCTTTCACTGCCAAAAATCCTGCCCCCTCAGATAGGGATTCCAGAGCTCTGGACAGATGAGGGAAAAAAGTTTACACTTCTGCTACTTTAGCTGTACGAGCTTTAAACTGTCAGTTTCACATGCTTAAATATCAACAGTATCTCATGTCATTGTTAAAGCAGAAAATGGTTACAAACATAGAAAGTCCTGACAGTGAAGAAATGCAGGATTTATTGCATGCAGTTGAACAAGTGGGAAAGCATACTCTGCAATGTGGTTTTGATTCATTAGAGGCTTCTTGTAGAGCCACAGTTACAGGCTCAGTTATTTGAAGACATGCTTGGTTGAAAGAACAAAGTTTACCTGGCCATGTTAAAGTAAAATTATTGGATGATCCATTATAGCATGTTACCTTGTTTGGTGTTAAGGCAGAAGAGGTGTTAAAGAAAATGGAGGATAAAGCAAAGTCAATGCAAATGGTGAAAGATTTCTTACAGGTTCAACCACCTAGATTTAGCAGAAACTGGCCTTCAAAAAATTGGTCCTTTCCAGTGTCAGACAGGCCACAAAGAGGCAGATACAGACCCCCAAGAGGCAGATCTCAGCCACAAGGCTCCTACAGGTCTAAACAATGGGGTGTTTCAGCCCCCAAAGGAGGAGAAGGCAAATCACAACCTTATAGGAAACAGTCACAATGACTTCCCTCTGCAAATGCCAAGCTCTTACCAGTTGACAGCACCCCTAGGGGGAAAGCTAGCACTTTTCTCAAAAAATTGGCACATGATTACCCAAGACCAATGGGTGCTGAATATAGTTTCTCAAGGGTACAGATTCCACTTCCACACGCTTCCAAAACCAAAAAGTATGCCAAACCTGCCACAAAACCAATGGGCAGAGGCACAAAAACAGATTGCAACTCTTATGGATATGGGAGCTATTCAAAAAGTTCCACAAGAAGAACAGGGACAAGGATTTTACTCAAGACTTTTCTTAGTACCCAGAAAAGACAAAGCCTGGAGACCAATACTGGACCTGTCAATCCTAAATACTTTCCTGGATGTTCCAAATTTCAAAATGTTAACACTACAACAACTTCTGCCATGCTGGGCAAGGAGGCTTGACTAGTTACTTTGGATCTCAAGGAGGCATAACTGCACGTCCCAATCAGACAATCGTGCAGAAGATACCTCAGATTTATAGCGGGCTCAATGCATTACCAATTCTCTGCACTGCCCTTTGGCCTATCTACTGTGCCCTGGGTCTTCACAAAATGCCTGGCACCAGTAATTGCCTTTTGCAGACAAAAAGGAATTCAAATATATCCCTACTTGGATGACTGCCTTATTCAAGCAGAGAGCAAGGACATTCTTTTAAAGCACCTGGCGTTTGTAAAAAGATTGCTAATTTGCCTAGGGTACACAGTAAATGAAAAGAAATCAAAACTAGTGCCCTCTCAAGAGATAATATTCCTGGGTTCAAGCTTAAATACAACTGCCCAGATGGCTTATCTCACACCAGACAAACAAAGGCAACTGACTCATTACTTTCAAATGATGGCAACAAAGACCCAGCTCCCTGCAAGAAAAATTCTGCAGGCCCTGGGTTTCATGGCATCCTGCATTCTACTAATTCCATATGCAAAACTGCATATGAGAAAACTACAATGGTATCTAAAAAGTGTTTGGACTCAGCATTGTCACAGCCTAGAGAAAATCATAACCTTGATTCCCTGCCCATAACAGGAGTTTCGATGGTGGTCCCAGGCCTGTCACCACAAGGGACAGCCTTTCACCTTACCTACAGCCAGGCAGACAATAACAATGGATGCATCGGATTATACCTGGGGAGCACATATGGCAGGAAAATGTATTCAGGGCACGTGGCCCAAGGAACAAATGCATCTTCACATCAATCAACAAGATGCTAGCTGTACAGAATGCCCTGACAGCCTTCAAGGACCTAATACATCCAGGACAACTATTAATAAAGACGGACAATACCACACTTATGTGGTACATAAACAAGCAAGGGGGCACACATTTCTACCCCCTTTGCAGACAAGCCATGACTTTGTGGAACACAGCACTGACCTACCAGGCGCATCTGCAAGCACAATTCCTGCCAGGAACAATAAATACACTGGCAAACGAACTAAGCAGAAATCTCATGGATCCTTATGAATGGAAGCTAAATCCACAAGTGTTCAACATGATAACAAGGGAATGGGGACGCCCAGACATAGATCTTTTTGCCTCCCCTCACAATTGCCAAATACAGAAATTTTACACAAGGACTTATCACTCTCAAGAATGGAAAGTGGATGCTCTATCTTTCAGCTGGAAAAACCTGACAGTCTATGCCTTCACTCTGATGCCTCTTCTCACCAAGGTGCTTCTAAAAGTCAGACAAGAGAGGCCAAAAATGATCCTGATTGCACCAGACTGGCTAAGCCAGCACTGGTACCCAACCCTAAAGACTTTGTCCCAAGGCCCACCTTGGCCTCTACCTCAAATCCCTCATCTTCTGACACAACTAAACAATCAGATTCTGCACAGTCAACTCAGAACCTTAAACCTGGCAGCATGGCAGATAATGTAGCCACTCAGACTGCACCTCTCTCTAAAGCTGTTATGGATGTAATTTTGGAAGCCAGGAGGACCAGCACTAGGAAATCTTATGCAGAAAAATGGAAGAGATTTTGTGCTTGGAACCAGGCACAAGGGCTCGACCCACTAGCCCCTAATATACCTCAGATTTTGCAATACCTGACTGAGATGTTGGACTAAGGCCTATCTTTTTCATCTATTAAAATCCATGCCTCTGTCATTTCAGCTCATTACAATATGGATCCTCCTATTTTTTCACATCCTCTACTACGACAGTACCTCAGAGGGGCAAAGAATATAAGACCCCCTAGGAGAGCATCAGTACCTACTTGGGACCTCAATTTTGTTTTAGAAAAACTAACACTGCCTCCATTTGAACCAGCCAGCACAGCTGATCTAAAATTCTTGTCATGGAAAACTGCTCTGCTCCTAGCAATAACTTCAGCAAGAAGAGTCTCAGAGTTACAGGCATTGATGGCTGTGGAACCTTTCCTCATTTTTCATCAGGATAGGGTTTCTCTTAGGACAAACCCAACATTCATGCCAAAAGTGGTCTCCAATGTGGCCTTAAACCAAACCATTCATTTACCTACTTTCTACCCAAATCCCCAGAATAAAGGGGAAAGACTTCTGCACGCTTTGGATATACACAGGCAGCTACGATTTTACTTGGACAAAACAAAAGCTTTCAGAAAAACTGAGCAACTGTTTGTAGCATATGCTGCAGGATCACAAGGAAAACCTGTTACAAAGCAGACAATCTCCAAATGGATAGGACACTGCATCCGCTTCTGTTATGCACAACATGGCAAATCTGTGCCTAAGGGCATTAGGCCTCATTCTACCAGAGCAGCAGCCACTTCAGCAGCTTTCCTCAGAGGAGTACCAACCAAAGACATATTAGAAGCTGCAACCTGGAGCTCAGTGCACACTTTTACCAAGCACTACCACCTATCTCTCTACTCCAAATCCAGAGCAGGCTTTGCCACTGCAGTTCTGCAGGGCTTGTTAGCCTCGCCAAATCCAATCTAGACCCAGCCACCCAAACACAGCTTTGGGATTCTACCCAAGTGTAATGACTGCAACAGTGAAACATGATGAACATAGTACAGTTGTGTACCTACCATAAATGTAGATGTTCGAGTGTATTCACTGTTGCAGTCCAGGTTACCCACCCTCCATCCCCCTCTTTGCTGGGACTATTCTGTACTTCTCAACTCTATACAACCTATGTGGTGTATTTGCTTGTAGATGAAGGTAATGTTTATAGTAATATATGCATGGTTGTTTGGCATATTTTTATCTTTTCAGCCTTCCTATCTGGGGGCACCTGACATCTGGGGCAAGAAAAACTGAAGAAAATGGTGTTGGTTGCAACTTTTATACCCCTGGCGCACTGACGTCAGGGAAGAGGTGACAGCAACCGACGCTGGACCAAGACTTTGGAACTCGGGCCGACTGCGGGTCGTCTGCCAGCAGGGTAACCCAAGTGTAATGACTGCAACAGTGAATACACTCAAACATCTACATTTATGGTAGGTACACAACTGGACTTTCCTGAACATACATTGTGAGTATTTTCCTTACTAATGTAATGCTCTGCACTATGAGGTTTGTGGAAACAAATCACAGAAACTAATGCAGATTCATACGGAAACTTAAATGTGCAATCAGAAATATGAAACGCATAATGACTTTGTGAAAAATATAGACTATGATGTTTGTTTAAAGGAGTATGTAACACCCATTGAAGGTAGTACAGTTAGAAAACACTGACTGGCAGCTTCATTATAGAAGATTAATCTATGTAATAGAAGATGTACTGGGGAGAAAATATTGTGAAGGTGATGGGTGTATGATCATTGGTGGGCAAGTTATTCAGAAAGAAGGATACTTGTAAATGAGGGTATAAATAATGTATTACAGATGATGCCTGCATCCAAAGGGAGGCTAAGGTTATGAAAAATGATATAAGAAAAGATGTGCCCAGATAGAGATGAAATGTCTTACGAAAAATGATGTAAGAAAAGATGTGAGATGAAATGTCTTGAGCTGTGAAAGAGGCAAAAAGCAAATTATAATGCGTGATGTAAATGGCTGTGCATAAATATAATGGAACTTGAAAAGTATAATCATAAATAAGAAAAATGATGTAAGTAATGAAGACTTTATGCAAAACAAGGAATAACAATGGAGCACAGGAGTCAGAGTTACACAACAGAGTCTAAAATGTAAAAATAAATACAGGCATTAGAGAAGAAATTAGAGCCACATTCTGTTAAGATGTAGTCAACTGCACTGGATGAGCAGACTATATTATGAAGAGTCGAACTATGTACTCAGTGGTACAAGAACCGCTTAGTAGAGATGAGCTGGGTGAATGAAGATGTAGGGAGTGCACTGCAGTATTCAGCTGACTATCTGATGAGCAGTTAACAGTGACACTGACAGCTGAACAGCACTTCAGAAAAAGTTGCATTATTTATAGGTTCATAGGTATATAATAGGCTAAAAACCACCAGAGACTTTATCAGCTTAGCTTTCCCACCCAAACCAATTGCATCTCTATGTGCCATAGACATTTATTAGGAGGTAGAGTGTTAGTTAAGACGTTGCTAGGAGGTATGTAGGAGGTATGTTAGTTTAGGCATTACTGTCTGCTTCTGTCTATCAGAGGCATGGGTTAACAGACCTGAGGTGAATTTCTGATCCAGTCTAAGCCATATAGGACAATGAGTTTATACCCTGGATATTTTCCTGGTAAGGAACCTTTGTGGGTGTGCCGACTGTCACATATGTCTGGTCAGGTGCATGCCAAAAGGAGCATTATACTCAATGATAGGTCTCATAAGGTCTGAATAAAGAGGCACTGGAAGTCATGCCTTTGCTTGTATGTTGGGCAACATAGAATAATTTTCTTACTACTTTGGTCACATGTTGGTCAAAGGCCAGATTTATTTTTAAATATATTTCCAGATCCCTGACTACCAGGTCATCTCTTAGGAGGGTCTTAGCTATAGAGTAATTATCCTGGGTGGCAGTTTTCCTAAAAAGCACTACAGTGCATTCATGGCTATGAGTTTTTGGCACCAGTCATCTGTCTGTGTTAGACCCTTATGTAAGATGTTTGTTTCATAGGGGGATTCTATGATAGCTCCCATTTTACAGTCACATGCAAACTTGATCAGCCAATGGTACTTGGCATTTGCCATTACCTCTAAGAAGCAGATGCCAGATAGCAGTGGTCCTAGCATGGAGCTCGGAGATACTCCACAGGTGACCGGTCTCTTTGTGGAGTTGGTCTCACCATTCGTTACTTCCTGGGTCCTGCCCGTGAACCAGCTGGAAATCATGTAAGTTATTTAGGGGTTTATGCCCAGTTTGGTGAGTTTGTCAACTATACTCAACTGAGGTATTGTATTAAATGCTGTAGCCATGTCCAGGTATGTCATATTTACCATTTTCTCCTCATCCATTGCCTTGGTGACCTTCTCAAGGAAGGCCACCGAGTTTAGTAGGCGCGGCCATGCCTTGACAAAATCAAATTGAGTTGGGTCCAATGTGTAAAGGTTGCCCATGCTCTCTTGATCATTTACATAGTAATATGTTTCCTTACTATGTGTATCAGACTAGTCAGATTAATAGGTCTGTAATTTCTAAGGTCAGTGGATGGTCCACCCTTGTGAGAAAACTGTTACAGTTCTCCATTCTCATGATACAAATCATGATTCATGATCCTCATGATATTCCCTTTTGGAATGTACCTCACAAGACATCTGCAGCAGCTGGAAAGGCCACAGAAGTACCTCACAAAGAGGATTACTGGCATCAAACAGATGCCCTACACTGACTGTCTCAAAAAATTCCAGCTTTACTTCATAGCATATCGCCTACTCCAAGGTGATCTCTGCCTAACATATAAAGCTATGTCAAACCCAGAGCTGTTGGACATGCTACACCTAAATAAATCCCAATACCTTCGAGCTACATGCTCTAGGGACCTAAATCTTGTCACCACAATAAACAGAACATGCTAGAGGGATAGATTCCTGTCTTAGAGACTTCCCATACTCTGGAACAAGCTACCCATCTATGTCAAGCAAAGTTCCTCATTAGCACTCTTCAAGAAAATTCTTGATGAGTGGATGGGAAATATGAAATACACCTGAGGGATCACTTCTGTGGCTCTGCTTGACAGGGGCACAGGAAAATAACTTTCTTGGGTGGCATAAACCAGGGAACATTGTTGGCTAGGCTTACTTAGGCCCTTGAGGTGATAGCCTAGTACCTACCTATGAACCTATAAAGCCTATTGTGAGGCTATAATTGAAAAGTGACTCAAGTAGTCATGATAGATCATATTTCAAGCTACTTAGGCAGCATCCAGGGATATTGCCAGTGACTATTAAGGCTGTGTTTTTAGCCTTAGCAAACACCAACATGAACTGTTCCCTGTTAATAGTTGAGGATTATGCTAGTAGGATTTTCATTGAGGGAGGCTGGGAGAGAGTGTGTGTGGAGGTGAAGTTTAAGTTGAATTTGTCATCCAGCAAGTTTGTTATGTCACTCTGCTCAACGAAGATGGCACCATTGACCACCAGTTTGGCTCAATGATACGTGTTGCTGTTGAAGCTATGGACATCGCTGTAGAAGGCTTTGTGGATGTGTATGGCTATATTGACCTGATAATCGACCTTGTTGGACTTAATTTGTCTTCTTAGTTTCCTGTATAGTTTAACTAGAGAACTCCTATCATTATGGGAGTTTCTTTTCTTGATTTTAACCATGATTTTTTTTCCTTTTTTTGTATACCCTATTAAGGTTAGGAGTTTACCAGCATGGTTTGCTTTTAGTTTGTTTTCGGCTGATTTCTAATAGGTACAGCAGTGTCTATATAGCCATATACATGGTTGTACAGGGGGTCTGTGAACAATTCTGCATAGGTTGCTGTGAACTTGGAGGTTGGGAGGGGCTTTAAACTTTGACAAACTATCACTTAATAAGATGCAATTTGCTTTGGAATAGTTCCTAACTTTTATGGGGTTTTCTGAGGTTAAAAAATTGATTTTTATTTTGAAAGAGACAGCTTTGTGGTCCAACCTCACCAGTGAGGACATGATATTGGGGGGAGGGAGAGAGACTGCAGTGCTCTCCCATATTGGTGAGTACCAGGTCCAGTATGTTTGAACCTCTGGTGAATGCACATAGTATCTGGTCAAGGGTGTTTGTATTAACAAAGTATAAGAATAATTATGTCTGCAAGTGTGAGGCTGTGTTTATTTCCCTGTCTATAGAAGGATAATTAAAGTCTCCCATGAAATGGCTATTTGGTTTGATGGTGATCGTCTTCAATAGGTCTTGGTATGAGCTATAAGATTCTAGGGACACAGTGGGTGGCCTGTAGCTTGCTAGGATATGGTGTGGGACTTGGTCTATGGTGATTTGCAAGTGGATATATTCGAGGGCATGATCTTGTTTAACCAATATATAGTTATGCTTGTTTCTAATATAGACTGAGACCCCTCCACCTTTTGTCCCGGTCTATGCAGCTGATGGTGTAAATGTGTGGACAGCACTGAAGCCTTGCACCGCTGAAGAACCTTCTGTGGATTAAAGCCATGTCTCAGTAATGGCACATATGTCTATATGCTCTAGAGTGAAGAGAGCTTGAAAGGTGTGGAGTTTGTTGCTTAGGCTCCTAGCACTAACACCTTTAAGATTCTTTGGGTTTTATTTGCTATGTCAGTAAGTTTGTCAAGTTGACTTTGCCTAAAAAGGCTTCAAGGAAGTGGATAAAGTTTTAGCCAGTCTTTAGAAGCCTAGGGGAGACAGGTGCAGACCATCCTTTGCAATGGAGTATGGTTTGTAAGCCATGTCCTCCTATACTGAAAACATTTGAATCCCCCCTGGAAAGACACCAGAAACCAAACAAATTATTGAAGTTAATCATCTTTTGTTCATACTGTGGCGTCATCCTTGGTGATCGTAGATTGCTGCTAAACACAAGGGACATTCCTGTCTGAGACCCACATTCAGAGAGATTAGAGATGTCTCTCTTCATGTAGCCCAGGGAAGTATGTCTCAGGTCATTAATGCCCACATGGACTATGATAGAATCCTACCGGTACTTGTGGTGTAGTGATTTGAGTGTGTAAATGTATAACTTGACGGATCCGGGCTCCAGATACACAACTAGCCATTATCTTCTTCATCTTCACTCAGTTGAGAGGGACATCGATGTGTCATACAATGGAGTCCCATATGACAAAAGTCTCTGGCAATGTATTTTCTTGCTTTATGAGCTTTGCTCTTTGGGATCCACTGCATGTAGGCATATGTGTGGTGTTTGGACTTTCTTTTGGTGAGCGCTTTAGAGATTGCTGAGGATAGGCATAGCCATTTATAGGCCTAGGAGGTCTTTGAGGTTTGTAAAGTTCACTTTTCAGTGCCTCAGCATAAGTTGGTCTATATGTGCAGTGGACACTATGTGTGGGGGATGCAGTGTGTGTGTGTTTTTGACATCCTTGTTTGTATGGGAGATTGCATTGCCTCCAGTTAAAATTATGTATGTGCACCTCCTGCATACTGTGCCTGTTTCTTTAAAGACTAAATGGTTTCTGTGAGCATGAGACAATTCCTACATTCTCCCAGGATGCCCATATCTAGCAACCTGACTACAGAGACAGTTGGAAATTGCATATCCATGCTGTCTGGACCTGTATTTGAGAGGGCTACTGTAGTTTGTGAGTGGGTTATACCAAGGTCTCCTTGGGCTGTCTCTGGGGTTTGGCACTAAACAAGGTTAGACTGTCCTAAGATATGATAATAGCGCTGATTAATGTGCAAAGTAGCGGATCTTAGCTTGTATCCATGCAATGGCTTTGTTTTAACTGTAACAAGTAAGTTTCAGTTCTAATGGTACTTTTATAGATACAGTTTACCTTCTGGATGTTTGTGCCTATATAGGGTACTGCTTATGTTCTGTTGTAAAAAGACCAAGAAAGGTTGCTTGCAAGTGTAATGTTACACCAAAACAACTTAGACAAATTACCTTGACAAGACATTTTCAAGTATTAGGCACCTTTAGAATGATCTAAAGACAAAATCAATAAATAAAGCAGCAGCACTTCAACAGTTAACTTGAGTAAGGGTCTGTGGTGACATTACAAAATATATGTCCCCTACTCCCATACTGTGAAACAAACTCCCCTTCTGCAACCTTTGTCTGAAGGGAGACCTACATGCTGCTACAACTTATGTATGCTGTGATTGCACTGCAGTGAAAAAAGGGCATGAGTACTTTGAAAGCAACTTTCAGCAAACTTGTCACACTTTGTCTGGACTTCAGGAAAAGGTTGTTGAACAGTTGTTACATATCCTTGAAAATTTGTATCTTGTTTCTGAGGTTAAGAAAACCTGATATTTAATTTTTTTAGAGAAGAGGATTGGAGTCGTTCACATTAAGTAGGCCATAAAGGCTTTTTCTCCTATAAAAATCTTTGCACCATTCTCTGTGAAGAAGAATTCAGGCAGTCATTTTCATGAGACCTGCTTTTAGGTAGTTGGATTTTAATCCAGATATGGACATCCCTGCATTTCAGTGCTGACTGTTCCCATTATGAAGTTAGAAGTACAAAAACTTATATAAGGAATCATTACTTCAGCAAGTTTGGCCATTCAGTTGCTTGGTACAATAGGTGTATTAAAACCTTTCATTTCATAATTTGTTCATGTGTGTGTGTGTGTGTGTGTGTCTGTGTGTGTGTGTGTGTGTGTGTGTGTGTGTGTGTGTGTGTGTGTGTGTGTGTGTGTGTGTGTATACTGTATGTGTGTGTATAAAGACAAGCAAAACATTACAAGATTGGTTAACGGGGAGTGAATGATGCATTTCTCAGTACTTGAGTTTGTAGTGGCATGAGACATGAATTCTAGCTGTTAATATGAGTAAAATTTCTAACAGAAAATGTACATGCGCAAAAGAAAGTGAAGTATATAACAAATACAAGAAAGGGGGGTGCTAAAGATAAAACCTGGTATATTTCAGAACAAGTATGCGGCTAAATAACATAAATGTAGGAATTTAGACAGCAGGATGGTAAAAAATAGAATGTGGTGAAGAGTGCATGAGAAGTTTAAGCAATGCATAAGCTGTGAACAGGGGAACTCTACGTAGCATCAGGAAGACCTTTACAGCCAGGCAGGACATCCATATAGGCGGTGGTACTCAAGGACAGACAGGACACTTTGTCAGTTGTAAGTGCATCAGGAAGACGTTTACAGCATAGCAGGACATCCATATGGGCAGTGGTACTCAAGAACTGACAGGAAGCTTTGTCAGCTGTAGGAGAGGTTGGATGTGAGGTGTAAAAGGAATAAGGTTAGACATAATGCCAGTGTAAAAAGGGTGACTGAAGAAGAAAGGTATACACAGGAGGGGGAAGGAGGTGTGCTGCTTAAGAAGACACTGGATTAAAGCTACTGAAATTAAATGTTTGAGATATCTTAAACCATTAGACAGGTAAAAAATGTTATATCATAAACCTTTAGACAGGATAAAAATGCTAAGAGAAAGACCTCAAGGAAAGGTTGATATATCTTTTGCTGCAGGAAAGTAAAGTGAAGTTAAAGCAAATTGGAAAATGGGGTTGTGATCATGAGGGAGTATTTAAAGAGGTAGAAGGAAAACAAATGATGCAAGTGAAAATGAACTAAAAAATGGAGGAAGGAGTCGGTGTTAAAGCAAAGTGATATTGTGGATAGGGGGGAACATCTGGAAAGTAGAAATTATATATGAACTAAATAGTACAGTAGTAATGTAGATTACAGCATGAAGATCAGTTTTTCAAAAGAAGCTTTTGAATGGCACACGGGCTATTGTTCAAAAACAAAATGCCTAGTAAGTTGTATATGTGCCGTGTTTCCAAAGGTCTTGCATGATGATGATGTATGTTAACACCACCTTTTTTCTGACATCCAGTTACCACAGCTGCAGCAAAGCTTATCACTAACACCTACCGAGAAGTGATCTTAGCTGCTATTCCGGCAGGCTATTTTAGATTAGAGGATTAATCTCAGTTATAGGCTGGTGGTGTCTGGGTAGTACTGTTGTAAGGGTGCTGTTAGATTTGTATAAAGAGTAACTTCATAAGAATCATGTCTCCCTACTACACTTCTGACCTCTTCTAGTAAGGTGTTTGCCTAGTGCACCACAATGATCCAGTCACACTCCTGATGCATTTTCTGAATACAGCGAATCAGTTTTCATAACAAGCCTTGGTGATAACATGCAGATTGTACCCAAGCCTTTGTCAGCCTATTGAGAGTTTGCTGGTCTGCCACCCTGACACACATACTGCAGTAACCTGATTTTGTAAATGAAGTAACCCCTATATGTTTTTATATCAAGAGCAGAATGCATTCACCAGAGTGGTACTGCTATTACGCATTATACTTTATATACAGCAGCGGCAGCAGCATTTACAGTAACACATGTAACATGCTGTACATCAAGACAGCAGCCTTAACCTTGAGTTCAGATTTCCAGGGAATATCTGGCAATTAGTATACTTATTAGGCCATATCTATATACTAAGAGTCACATGATTTTGTAACATGGAAGGATGGAAAGCTGGTCCCACGCTTTCCCTAATGCTTACGTTGTATAATAGCACAATTCACTTATTTTAAAGAAAAGTAGAGCAGCAGTAGTAGCATATCCACTTTTATGTATACCTTCCAGCAAATCTAACATTTATTTTCTTTATTTTCCAGTGAAGCTTAACTAAAGTTTCAAAGTGTTTTATGCCAAAACCACAAGAACGCACTTTACATCCATGCCACTATTTAAATGTTCTGCTTTGCAGTAATAAAGAAAACATCTGCACTTTCTGCATACATGAGAGCAAAAATTCCTGGACTGTGAACTGTACAGAGAATTCAAATGAACAGCCATCAGAAGGCAGTGCCAGGCGTTATAAAATTTTGTATGGACAGCAAAGACATTTCATCATAGTCATTCATTTCTGTATAATTTGTTTCCTTCAAAGACTTGTGCACTAATTTCTCCTTCTTCAAAAGAAATGGTGACATCTTGAATAACACCATCATCAAGAAGTGTAGCATTCCAATTTCTCCATGAAAATAAAGGAGTATGTTTTGTGTAACAAACACCATTACCTAAAAATGTAATTAATAACCTAAATCCAGGCAACATGTCTTTTCAAGCTCATAAAATCTGTATCCAAACTATAAATGATTCATCACTTAAAAGCAGGATCCTTCAAAGCTGATGAGCTTTGCTCAGCCTACAGCTTGTCTTACTAGGTCAATGACTACAAGAAGCACATATTTGCCCCCCCCCCCCCCATCAAAAGACTGTTCCTGTAATTAGCAGAGTGAATAATGGCATTCTGCAATCCATTAGTAGTACTTAAGCATTGGTAGTGTATTCACGGCATTTTTCAGGTAAAGGTGTTTGGGTTACAATGCATCCATTAGATTCAGAAATGGACAAAGTGTCTGGAGGTTGCTGAAAAACACTACCACTGACAAAACTGAATGACTTTACATAAGCATGCATATATTTATTTGTCTAGTTTGTTGACTTCAAAATTCCAACTGGATATAAGCTATTTTTAGTGGACATCCCACGAGAAAAGCTTCACAATTAAAATAAATTCCTTGTAATGCTGGCAAAGAATTACAAATATACTACCTACAGCTACCTGTAGAAACAAATTACAAACAGACATGATCAAGTGTTAACACAAAGTACACAATATAAATAAGAAATGTTTGCATCGTGACTAAAAGTTCCTAGATTGATTGATTTTTGTGACTTTTATAATGACTTTAAACAGATTAATGTTTACACACACACACACACACACACACACACACACACACACACACATATATATATATATATATATATATATATGTATATAGTTTGTTGTTAATATTGGACATATCAAAGCTGGCTAAGACAATACAAGCACTATGCAAAAGGGGGTAGCTATGTCCGCTCATGATTGGCAGTGGAGTTTTATGGTGTCAAGTTGCCAGCCCAGAGCCCGACCTTCCACAGAAGACACACACATGCACACACTCACGCCTTGGGCTAATTTAGAGTGTCCAATTGAGATGCTGAACATTATAAAACAGATAAAAGAACTGGAAGAGGGATCTTTAAAAAATGGAAGGAGCAAATTACATAGAAGTAAATGGAAACTGGGGGAACAATACAAGCAGAAACAGTATGAAATATCATTTGCAATACAGAGTAAGTATTTTTTTTTTTTTTGCCGGGTGAGAGTAGGAAGACCCTTTTGAATTAATACATCCAC
Organism: Protopterus annectens; assembly: GCF_019279795.1. Lineage (NCBI taxonomy): Eukaryota > Metazoa > Chordata > Ceratodontiformes > Protopteridae > Protopterus > Protopterus annectens. The sequence goes on along the minus strand of NC_056743.1, from coordinate 392,083,219 downwards.
TTGTTTATTTTCTGTAACACAGTGGACTGGATACTCTTGGTCACCAACTGGACATCTAAGTTTTAATATATTTTTAAGGCTGATTTTAGGTGTCCTAGATATCAGAGAAGTAGAGCAAGATGGGAAAATGAAAATATCTTATCTAGTCTGAACTGACACAAATGTCCAAGGGCTGCTCAATTTCTGTTGTCTGCATGTAGCAGTATTCTCAAAGAAACTTTTGAATTCAGAGCCAAGTGAAATGTACAAGGTTCTTCATGGTGCACAGTTTTTGTCTACCAGTAAAAATGTGCATTGATCGCCAGCCAATGACTATGAAGTAAAAGAGCACAGAGCAGACTTTACCATTTAACAATGCCTTTTACAAGCTTGATAGCTGAGGTAAGGCTTTATAAGCTCATGGCTAGGACTGTCAGTGAGTATGCATTGTGCACACATGGCCATGTACCATTGAAAGCTGATGATATTGCTATCTATGGAAATGCACATAAACTAGTTTGGTGGAATTGAAAAGAAGTGAACAGCAAGCTGATTCAGTTCTTATCTATACTTAAACTCTCACATTTTCCATGCCATATGTGATGCTGCAGATCTACAAGTAAGGACCATGCCTTTTGTAACTTCTGTGAAAGTATGCACAGCTGTCAGTTTTGTGCTTTGGATGTGGCCTGATAATGCATGAGATGAACTCTTATCTTCAGTGATAAGGACCTAGGCTTTATATGGGCTCAACTGCTGGAGTGCTGGATAGGGATAGAGGAAATATTTAAACAGCTCAAGAGCCCCTCAACCCTCTTGGAAGTGACATGGAATATTTTAAAAGTTGGTAGCCTACAGAAGGGGGCTAGGAGGCCTATAAATAGGAAGGAACTGAGTATGATTAGCCACCAGCAGACATCTGTATTGAGAGAGAGAGTGTGAGAGAGAGAGAGAGAGAGAGAGAGAGAGAGATAGACGTACAAATATGTACTGATACCGCAGCTTATTTGACAACAGCATAGATGGAGAACTATGGTAAGATGTAAAAAATGAACTTGCATACAGAGTAGTTATGGTTATGATAGCCAACATTTACATCTAGAGTTATGCATGCAGAGCTGTATATAATGAATTTTGTACAATCTTTAAGATCATTGCTGAGATAAAACATATTTTAAGGGTTTAACTCTTCTCTTCCTAACTTGAAGATTCTTTGTTTACAAAGTTAATCTAACACAATAGGTATCTAAGCAGACACGTACAATATTCAGTCCATCTATTATATCCATATTACCAAACAGTGGTCTGTGCACCCAGTGGTACTTGTGCTTGCAGATTGGTATGTAGGCTGCACAAAGCACAGGAATGTGGCCACAGATGTTTGAACACGATCTTTGCTAGAACAGATGCATCCATCTTTCAAGCTTTACAAGAAAACTATCGATTGCTTACTTTCTCCTCTTACTTTGTGGGATCATGTCTTCTTTCCATGCATTCTGTTAGGATGTCACTGGAGGAATGTATGTTAATTTATGTAGCAGTATAGAACCAACTTCCAGAACAGAAACTCACCTTAGAGCTAGTGTACAGTCGTTATCTACAGACGACACACCTCCAAGAATCAAGGTTCTTATATGATTCCTAATCCATCTGAATACAGAGGCAGCATTTTCTTTCAAATGGATAATGTACATCATATCTGAGGATAGAAGTCTGATGGTGGTTCAAGGTTCTTGCTGGACCAATAAAGATTCTTGGTTTTATGAACTTTACAAGACGTGAATCAATTAAACATTTTTTGCAGTATAATATTATTTTAAATACATGTGGTAAAGTCCCTTATCCCTCAGCTCTTAAAACAGGAATCGGTTATGGTGCCTGAATGCGCTGAATATATATAGTGATATACTCATGCATCCAATTCAGAAGAATTTGTCGCCTTCAAGTACCAGAGGTGGTGCTTCTAATCTGGGTTGTGCAGAGCAGACAACCAAGAACAACTTATATAGTTATGAAACATTTAAGTGCAGTGCTAAGACCGTTGTGCGGGATGAAGTCTATGTATTCTTCTGTGTAGCATTTGCCTGATTAAAATGTCTTTTAAATAGAAGCCAATGGTCTGTCCTATTCAAGCATTTAAATGTCTTGTTTTAGTGGTAGGCCTGATGACAAGGAGGTAGTTCCCCAAACGGTGCTACAAATGACCTGGTTTTTGAAAATTACAAAAATAAATCTTCGGCTAAACACCACAGCTTGTTCTCTGCAGATTAACACTTATACTAGACAAGTGTAATTAATGAAACAACCACTTTATTCAAAGAGGGAACTGAAACAATGAGTGCTTTCTGCTAAATTAGCCTTCTTCAGATCGTAATAAGGCAATCATCTAAACAGTTTAAAAAACAAGTAGCAGCCAATCACATTCATTGGTTAAAACTTGTAAATCAATAAAAAGCATTTACTACTATCTAAAACATTCATTTGTACATGATCCTATAATAGGTTACTTAAAAAACAGTAGATCAATAGCTAGAAAAGGGGGGGGGGGGTAAAACATTAGAAGTTATACTTCCATTTACCTTAAAATAAATATGCATATAAAGTGGTTAAAAACACATGTAAAAATCAATAGAACTCATTTGAATCCCACTGATAGTTCCTGCTTGGATAACAATTCACTTAGATAGCAATGCCATAAAAACAGAAACAAAACAATTTCCACATCAAGGCATAAACTCAGATAACCATTGTTAAGTGTTGAAACACAAAACCTTCAAGCCAATCATTATCATTAAAAAAGAACATTAAACCAGTGACTGGTAAGGGGTGGATTCAAACAAGCAGAAAGAATGAAGAACACACCTTCTTTACCAAGACTTGTATATACCGAACAACTGGCAATGATAGCTATAAAGATCGACAAAACGTAGTTAGATCCATTACATAAAGATGTAATTCCCATATAACTAGTGACTATTAATGATTCGCAACTCATTTCTCCGGTAATAAGACCATAAAATTATCCAACAAATGTCCATGCAAAACATAAAATTGAAAAATCGCATGCAGTGTCAGCAATATCCATTCAGCCTATCACTAAACTTTAAGGAAATGAATAAAACAGAGAGAGGTCATTACTGGTCTTACTCTTGGAAGTATGAACTAATGTTTACTGTTGTATGCTTATCCAATCATGCTGTTATCTAGTGAGTAACAACCAATCATAGTCGACTGGACAATTTCTGTATCTAAGCATCAACCAGGATTCTTTAGCGTGCAACAACACAAAGTATCGCTAAAAACCGATACACAGATCACACTCAAATACACCCCATATGGCATTGAGCAATAAAACAACAAAAAAACACTTCAATCCATGTAGAAGCAAGTTTAGTGACCACAAGGTACTGTTAGGTAGCGGTCTACTGTTTTTTAAGTAACCTATTATATGATCATCTACACATGAATATTTTAGATAGTAGTAAATGTTTTTTATTGGTTTACAAGTTTTAACCAATGAATGTGATTGGCTGTTACTTGTTTTTTAAACTGTTTAGATGATTGCTTTATGACGATCTGAAGAAGGCTAATTTAGCCGAAAGCGCTCATCGTTTCTGTTCACTCTTGAATAAAATGGTCATTTCATTAATTACACTTGTCTAGTATAAGTGTTTATCTGCAGAGAACAAGCCGTGGTGTTTAACCAAAGATTTCCTTTTTGTTGTTCTGGCTTTGTTTCTCGGCTAACTTAAGCAGTATCTACTGAGCTCTTTTTTGCTGGTTTTGAAATTTAGCCATATTGGCCGTATACTAGTCAAGGAGGTGAGTATTGTAAGAATTGGAATGGTGATCAGCTTTTCTTCTTGTGTGAAGAGTATGAGGTGGTTCCTACTACCTCATGTCTGACTGTTAGCATCTCAAAACCAGAGGTGAGAGTATAACAATCAGCATGTCCACCTCCCACATTCACAGTGTAACAGAGCTTGTAAGGCAAACTATAGCACTGCATAATAGTAGGGTACATGGAAATGAATATATCCTAAATCTGAATATTACAACACATCCCTTCTTTGCTCATGACTCTCTTGTAAAGGAAATTAATCTATCTCAGCGTCTTTTCCATGACAGATGATAAGGTCATTTGGAAGTTTTTGTTAGGGCACTAGCTAGAATATAAGCAGACTGTTGCAGAATTTATTTTCTCTCTTTCTTTCTTTACTTACATATGTTTGTATTTGTTAAGTGAGGTAGAACGCTGATCTAGATGGATCATTTCAAGGATGTAAGCAAACCATTATGTGGGAGTTATGGTCAACATTCTTTAAATCCATCATACCCTCTTATTCCCTGACCATCTGGATTTTTTACAAGAATCAGTCTGACCTGGAATTTGTCATCGGAAGGATGGTTATACATTCTGGTATTACAATTTTAGAAAGTAGCAGTACTCAAAAATGTCTCAGGAGGAAACTTCTCTGGGCCCTAGTCCTCTAATTTATGGCATTGTACTGGTTTCTGTCATGGCATTGTACTGTTTTTTCTCATGTGATTATATACAAGCATCTGTATTACATAATCAAACTTTTAAAATTTCGAACGTCATATTGTCAACACCATATGATCAAACTTTCAAAAGTTCGAAAATGTAATAAAAAAAATAAACCAAAGAAAAAACCTACCTGAAATGTTTAGCAGGGGGGCAAGACCCCCTGCAGCCCCCATGTGGGGGGCTGCACCCCCCACCTCCTGCTCGTTTAATATATCAACTCTGAGATCGCACTACAGGCAGAAAAGGGAAATCTTCCCATTCCACACTGTACGGAGATCTCTGTTGAAACATTCAAAATTTTAAAAGTTCGATCATATGGTGTCGACCATATGACATTCGAACTTTAAAAGTTTCACAACGTGATATAGACCCTATATGCAATGTTACCTCACAGACTCTCCAGTTACACTTTCACCCTAACTCATACCTCTCAACTGTACAGATTTTTGCCTCATATTTGTGTTTTGTTCCTCATATAATTTGTGGTTTTCTGACAGATCACTGATGATTGAAGTCACTATATAATGCATATACTTCATTCCTATTTTGGGGCCTTTGTCCCCCAGGATTTTAGGTTTTCTTCAGATTACTTGCTCTAAGGTTGAGAGGTATGACCCTAAAGACTGTCCAGTTTCACCAAGAGCACAAATTCAACTGCCTGAACAATTAAATTTTCATGACGGGGCTGCTCAAATGACAAACCGTAAAACCATTATATATAACCATTTGTTTACTGAAGGCAGACCATTTTTGCTAGAGTCTCCTGTCTAGGTAATGACTTCCCGTGCTTATCACTATATTGTGAATATCGCCTGATGTAATTTTGGACTAAGACTATGGTGTCTGCAGAAAGAAATGCAGACTCCTGTAACACATCTGCCTCCTGGACAATTTAAAAAGCCAGAAAACATATCCATTGTCTGCAACATGAAACAGCATGGAAGAAATAATTCTTGTCTGTTGTATAGAAAGACAGTAAGTATTTGTGTCATATCCAAGACTATTAAGTCATTGTTTGCAGCTTTCAGTCCAGATTATTTTCCCCTTTATATTGAATATTCAGTTTGTTAGATAATTAGTAATAAATACATATTTGTGAATAAATTGTCTTGTATCTGAATTTGCGCTGTCAAATCTGAAATGGAAATGTAATGGCTACTTCTATGTATATGTGTAATTAAATGCTGCAAAACTGAAGTAGAGGATGGTAACAATGCATACGTAAATACATTGTTTAAAGTTACAGGATATAGTGGAAGAGTTTGATAATAGCATATTCTCAACTGCAGTTTAAAACTTTACAATTACAAGAAGAGTGTTTTTACTGAGGAGCTGTACTATTGTTCCCATTTATATGAAAACCAAATAAACATGATTCAACCCCAAAAAACTGCATTTGGCATATTCATGGTGTACAGTGACCATATCCATGGAACTTTTCTCCATGGGGCTTCAAAGAATGGTTTAATATCCAGGTGTACCTACCTTGAAAAAGAAATAAGTAAAAACGTATGAAGGTAAGTAAGTAAATTAATAAATAAATGATGCTATAAATGAAAACATGCCTTGATAAAGAAATAAGCAAATAAGCTATAAAAATAATACATGCATACATCGAAAAAGGGACAAATGGATGAATGTCAAGTCAGGAGAAGTGGAATAGGTTCATAGGTGTATAAGTTAGTACTAGGCTAACTGTCCTTGTGGCACATTTTATGTTGTTTCTGTCTTACTCTCATAGATGTTGGCATGTATTATGCTTGCACTATGAGTGATCACGTTTCAGCTTGCCAGAGATCGGTACCTCCAAACTGCATTCCCTCAAAACAACTGTCTCAAGCCTCCCTGCAGCCCCCTGTAGCAGGAGGCAAGCCCCCCACACATCTTGAAAACTTGTATATACAACCTTCATGGTCACACTAACTCAAAGAAGGGGGGAAATTACCTTCAAAAAGGACATCACTCTATCATAACTCACCGACTATCAGCGGGTTGAACCTCATGCAAATGACGCTCAAGAGTTTATTCTTTGTCTACCTTTTGATTACTCATGCACTATGCTTCTTATTAATGAAATAATAGAAATGAGATCATTTTAGCACTATAGCAACTGAAAGAATTTATTTCATAACTCATTATATGAGTCAAGTTAAATAATGTATAGTTTTAATGACATGCAATACATTTCTGTGCAGTACTGGAATGTAGTTGCTAAGTTCAAACAGAAAACAGAGTAACGGAATATGATGTTTCTCCAGCTGTGGCATAGAATCAAGCCTCTCATCTTATTTCTTTCAAAATTTAAATCTGCTTGATCATTCAAAGTTTGTTTCCCTGAATGAAAACAAATAGCATCTATTTTAAGTAGCACTTAGAGCAGTCTGTCTCAGTATTTACTTCATGAAGATGTAGGTCACAAGCATACAGAACTAGAACAGCATGCTTGTGTTTCATGTCCAAGGAAGCCCTGGATCAAAGATTCACTTCACTTTATTTTCAACCAAATTCCATTTTGGCACAGTGTGATCTGAATCTGTGGAACACGTTTATGTTTAAGCATCACGTTCTCACAACATGCAAAGCAAACCAATATTAGCAAGATAAGCTCAAACATAATTAGTATGCACTGGCAATTCCTTTCAGCCTACAATGCATGTGTCTTTCTTGCAAGGCTATTTCTGATAACTGTGGCTGAAAGCAGGATTAACTGCATGGCATAGCTAGATACTAATAGAAACCACCTGTAACGGAATGTGTCTCCTCATCTTCCCCAAGAAAAATGCTGAGCGCGACATTAACAGCTCTGTTGGATCTTGAAGCACTTCACTTGAATCTACTGCCTAGGAGCACTCTGTACTGCTCAGATGCATAAATATTTATATTTCCTGCTGTCCCCTGCCTGCAGATTGCAGATGTCAGTTGTGTGTTTTTAAGCTGTAACTGCATTTGTTTCCCTTTTATCTTGCATAAGTAATCATGTTGTAATTTCATTTTACATTTCTCTTATTAGTTCAAAAGACTTAGTACCAGACTATCACAACTATTTTTCAAGGACATTTTGATATTTATAATGTTAAAGGAAAGACGCAATATGCAGTTAATTGATAAATGTGAATTTTCCCTTTCACCTTTACATTTCTCAGTATGTGATATGTCACCACATTATCATACTGAACAGTCTGATCTATGAAGATGTTAACTATCAGAGAAAAGTGTTTAACTTTTGCTGTCTGCCAAAAGTGTTCTGCTTGCTAATCCATATAGAGGGGAAAACCTGTCATTTTAAATCAATTGTTGGTGGCATTACCCAGCCTCGTATTTATTTCATTCCTGCATGAATTCTTTCAACTTCATCTCTTCTTTAAGAAGTTTAATGAACTCAGGCACCCCTTTTCTTGTGTTTAAATGCTTACTATTGTAAAAAACAAAAAAGGCTTCAGGACCTCATTTACCCATCCTGTTTCAAGCTTGCTGATTGTTTTAAGCAGCATCATGGGCACAGCATGGGGTAAAAACGATTACTTTGCACATTTTACTTAGCTGGGCAAACTATATTTTGTGGCTGTGGGCCCTTTTCTACTCATTAGCAATGTGTGGTGAAGTTAACTACAATAGTGTGTTCAAGCCTAATAATTGTAGGGTCACCAACAGGACCGTGTAAAGTTACAAGGTTCTTTCTGATAAAGCCTGGGACAGCACCCACAAAAGTTCATTTCTGTTTGCTCTTCCCCTAAAAATATCCCATCATTTTTATTAGGGTGATGTTGAACATAGGCAGCCAGCCTCAAACCAGATGTAATACAAAGGGTCTATATCACATAGTCGAAGTTCCATAACTCCAAACACCTAATGGTCAAACCATTATGCTCGAAGTTACAAAATTTCGACTACAGAAAAAAAAAGAATGGACAACAAAATAAATTGTTGTAAGCAGGGGGACAAGCCCCCCTGCACCCCCCACCCCCCGCTACTTAAATATACCAACTCTGAGATCGCACCACATTGAACAAAATGGAAACCTCAGAGATTTCCATTCAAACACTCAAACTTTTACAAATTCTAACTTATGGTCTCAACCATATGTGGTTCGAACTTGTAAAACTTTGACTATGTGATAGGAACCCGTAATAGTAATACGAAGTCTGTTCAGTGTGCTTGAAGTTAACTGTGTTGATTATATGCTACAAGGTAATGTGTAGTGCTGATAATATTGACCTGCAGAGGCAAGAGACGGGAAATGACAGGAGATGTCAGCACTTCTGTTTATACTCCTACTGCACTGGACCACAACTCTGTTGTTTTGTAGAGTATTGTACCCGTGTTTAACATCATATTTGTATATCATTACAATAATAGATGTTTAACACGCTGATTGTGTTTTACTCATTCAGTTATTTTATCTGAGTAATGTAAGGTGTATTTATGTTTTTATATCACTTCAAAGGTTCACTGGCATCTATAATAACATCATCTATAACTAAGTCTTACAAGGAATTTCCTTAGTCCTATGAATTACACTGAAAGTCAGATAGTGTCATCAACTGTATGTCCCAAACTCATGGAAATAAATAAATGTAACATAAAACACTTGGAAAAAAATGAAAAATAGCAAACCAAAGGGGCTATATTAATAGTAAATGCCCTACTGAAACAACTGCACTCTGTGTCTCACAATGTGTAATGTACCGTGTCATTAATTACCTGAAAAGGGAATGAGAAAATCATCTTAGTGTCTGGTGTTAAAAGTCAGGGTCCAGTCATCTAATATAACTTTATTCTAACAAGGACACTGGGAATGTATTGTTACAAACCTGAGAAAGACACTCACTAAAGAGAAAAAAAAAAGCAGATCTGTTACACAATCAGAAGTAGAGTGAGGCAGGCTTTATCTGAAACCAATACCGTTGCCAATTTATTAACTGTTAGGAATGGTAGAGCAACATGTCGGGTGCTAGGATCCGCCACATAACACAAGCACTCAGGTCACTCCAAGGCAAGTACAAATATGACTCAGTCATTGTCCATGCTGGTGTGAATGACCTGAGACGTACCTCCCTGGACTACATGAAAAGAGACATAAAGGAGCTCTCTGAGCATGTAGCCCAGGCCGGTATGACCCTGACCTTGAGTAGCATCTTACCCTCACCAAGAATGATGCCACAATATGAAGACAAGATGATCAATTTCAACAATTGGCTTAAGTACTGGTGTCATTCAAAGGGGATCCAATGCCTGTCAGCTTGGGATGATATGCTCGACAAGCCACGATGCTTCGCTAGGGACGGCTTGCACCTGTCACCCCTGGGCTTTCGGATATTGGCAAAGGCTCTTGCTACCCCCATAGTGCCTTTTTTAGGCAAGGCTCAAAAGACAAACCCACCTCCATAGGTATCACATGGGTAAGAAACTAAGAGTAATGCTACTCAACGCCAGAAGTCTAAACCTCAAGATGCACGCACTCGAAACTCTCCTTAGCATGGAGAACATCGATATCTGTGCAGTAACAGAAACCTGGTTCAGGGCTCCCGAGAGCACCCCAGCACTACCAGGTTATACCTCATACCGTGCTTTTCGGCCCCAAAACTTGGACCGAACCACAAAAGGAGGGGGAGTATCGATATTCATCAAAGATACCCACACCTCCAGGTTGGTGGCAAAGCACGAAGCATCAGAGACTATCCATGTGCAACTAACAGTGGGTAAAACTGCCTTCCAGTTTATAGCCTGCTACAGACCACCCTCCCAAACCCAGGAACCCCACTCGGCCTTCCTGAGAACACTGGAAAATATGAAGGTCTCTCCAAACACCATTATATTGGGCGACTTCAACTACCCAAACATAGACTGGGAGCATTACTCTAGCTCCAACACCCTAGCCCAAAGGTTCCTAGAATTTATAAACTCAAATGCTATGGAACAACTTGTTACCACTCCCACAAGAGGGGAAAACATACTGGACCTGATCATCACCAACATGGGGACTCTATGCTCCAGACCAGAAGTGTATCCCTCACTGGTAAGATCAGACCATAAACTAATCCCACTGGATATTCACATCCCGACCCCACACCCTGCCCAGAAAACCACAGTGAAAAACTTCTCTAAAGCAAATTTTACACTCCTCAAAACTGAGGTGGAATCCTTCAAAGCCCCCAGGGCCTGTGGAAAATTCAGCCCAGACCGCAGAATCCTTTATAAATGCATTCTATGCACACCTTCAGGAATGCATGGATCATGCGATCCCAAATAAAACCAAGACCCAATCCTCCAAAGGCAGACGTCCTGTCTGGTGGACCCCAGCCATAAACAAACTATACAATAGAAGGAGGAAGCTACTAAATGATAAAGCAAAATCCCAAAAAGGGAAGGCATCACTGATCAGTATTAGCAAAAAACTACGGACACACATAAAATTGTCTAAGGCCAGCTTCGAGAGAAAAATTGCACAGGACACTAAGGATAATCACAAGGCTTTCTTTAGTTATGTTAGGAACCTGGGTGGTAATTCCCAGATATGCTCAGAATTAGTCCAAAATGACAAAAAATACACCGAACCCTCAGACATTGCCAACATCCTAGCTGACAGGTTCAGCTCAAACTTCTCCCCCCCCTCCCCACCAAAAGGGCAAATATCTATCCCAGCAGAGTGCTGCCCCCCTGACATCTCAGATGCTCAGGTAAGAGCCACCCTCTCCAAAGCAAAAAACACAGCATCAATGGGACCAGATGGTGTCCCAGGCTGCGTCCTACATGAACTCAAAGAAGAGCTAAACCCAAAGATAAAACTACTGTTCAATCTCAGCCTTACTACAGGATATGTGCCCAAAGAGTGGCGTACAGCAACAGTGGTCCCTCTCCATAAAGGTGGTGCCTCAACGGATCCTGGAAACTATCGCCCCATAAGCCTGACTAGCTTGGTCTGCAAAGCTATGGAAAGGATCATCATGGACCTCATAAATAAAGATATTGGGGACCTACAAACACTGGATCCTACCCAGTTCGGCTTTGTTAAGGGCAGATCCTGCCTCTTAAACCTGGTTGATTTCTTTGAAACAGTCACCAAGGCCATTGACGAAGGGAAGGTGGTCCACACAGCCTACCTGGACCTCTCAAAAGCCTTCGATACAATACCCCACTCGGGCATTATAGATAAGCTCACCAGCTTAAATATAAACCCCTATGTCACTAGATGGATTGCAAACTGGCTCAAGGACAGAACCCACATGGTTAGAATTGCTGGAGCCATGTCAGACTCCAAACCAGTTACAAGTGGTGTCCCACAAGGCTCAGTCCTGGGACCTCTCTTGTTCGGTATATATTTCTCGGAGGTACAGGCCAACACGGAAGGACTGTGGCTGACCAAGTTCGCAGATGACTGCAAACTGGGTGCCATAATCGACTCTCCAGCCGACACAAGCATCCTCCAAAAGTGCCTCATAGAAACAGACAACTGGTGCCAGAGCCATGGCCTCAAGCTAAATGCCAAAAGTGTATAGTCATCCCCTTTGGCAAAACAAAGTGCCCACAAATTACCACATAGGTGGAAATCCATTAAGTACAGAAGAAGTAATTAGGGACCTGGGGACCCAAGTTGATAGCAATCTCTCATTTGACAACCACGTGGCCAAAGTGGTTAGAAAAACATTTTATATAGCCCACCTAATCATGAAGGGATTCACATCTAGATCAGGGAGGTCATCGTGCCTCTTTACTCATCCCTCATCAGGCCCATAATTGAGTACAATGCCACTTTTGGGATGTACCTTACCAGACACCTGCAGCAACTGGAAAGACCCCAAATGTACCTCACCAAGAGGATCAAAGGGCTCAAACAGATGCCATATGCTGCCCGGTTAAAGAAACTCCAGCTCTACTCAGTGGCATACCGCCTGTTCAGAGGAGATCTGTGCCTGACGTATAAAGCCATGTCCAACCCGGAATTAATGGACATGCTGCACCTCAGAAAATCCAAATCCCATCGAGCTATGTGCTCAAGAGACTTGAACCTCAGCACTGAAATAGGACATGCTGGAGGGACAGATTCATAACCCAGAGGCTCCCTTCACTCTGGAATAAAATCCCAGTCCAGGTTAGGCAGAGTCCCTCATTGACTCTCTTCAAGAGGAATCTTGACGAGTGGATGGGAGATCGTAGGTTTACCCCGGGTATCACTTCTGTGTCACTGTTAGATAGAGGCACAGTATACTAACCTCGAAAAAGGGCATAGCAAAATAAATTTAAAATGGGTGGCGAAAGCCAAACACATTCTGGCTAGGCTTATAAATGCCCTAGGGCACATAGCCTAGTATGAACCTATGAACCTATGAACCTATGAACATGTTTGCAGAATTTTGGAGGCACGTGAGACTGGACGTTGGGCCAATATGAGTATTTCTAGATCTTAAAAAGCATGCTATTTACTTATTTTATATTAATTACTTTCTTATGAGGAACTAAATTTGGATTTTTGTAGTAGTAACCATACCTCTTAACCTGCAGGCATTGACAGTAGGGACACAGGCCTTTGCAACATAGTTATATCCAGCTAGAAAACTAGACATCTAATGAACATAAAATCTGAATAACAAATAGCAAATAACTCTTCCTGATTTAAGTAAGAATGTGGGATATTACTCAGAAACCTGTTTTAAAAAAAATGAGAGAGACAAAATGATGGAAAATATTAGCACATTATCAAAGAGACTGGAAGATGTGTAGAGTTTAATGAACTTTATCACAAAATTCAGCAGAAGGCCATATATTTTTGCTTCAGAAAAGGAAATTGTAAGATGTGTGTCCTCTTTTTTTAATTATTTTTGCCCCTAGTATGTTTATTATTCAGTGTGGTTTTCTGTGATCTGGTCAGCTTTAAAAATTAAATGTGATGAGGGGATTCAGAAAATTGTGTGACTGGGTAAATCAAGCATGAAAATAGGGACACACTTTCAAAATAGGGGCATCCATACTCAGACCTGAAAATTGGAACATTCCTCCAAAGTAAGGACAGCTGAGAAGTCCGGGTGTAGCTGAGTTTTTAAGTTGCAGTTTTATATTCATAATAATTGTTCCATTTTATTTTACAATTTTACAGATGTGTAGCTTTAAATGTAACAAGTTACATGTGATTCATATGTAATATATGTAATATACAGTGAACATTACTTTCTTTGGCTGTTATCTTGCATGCCTGAGTCAGTCAGCATTAACACGCGTACATGTAGTTGTTAAATGTATTTTTATAATAATGAGTCCAATGAGGGAAATGGATACAAAAGGTAATAATAATCTTGCATCAAACGTGGATTTAGTACTTTGTTTACTACAAAATATTCACTTAATACAAGCTGTTTGAAAGGTAGAGCTTCAGAAACCATTTTATTTATTTCTAGATTATAAAAATGATAGAATTTGTTAGCTTATACAGGTTGTACTGTAGTTTATTCAGATATGCTCATTGCTTTCAGTGGGTGGAAAAATGATCTGAATAAACACTGGGGTGACTGCACTGCACCATGGGGGTAAGGCAATCTCTGTTTGCATATTCCAATTCTGTTAAATGCTTTGTTTGGTAAATTGCAACAATCTCAAGTTCTACAAGTGTTTTTTTTTTGGTTTTTTTTATAGTTTGACTATTTCTCTGCAAAACACAGTAGAAAAGTAAGGTATATAATACCTTGCAAAGTAAAGTAGAAGGAATTTTGATATGTTGTAGTAAGTTTTTGAGCTTTGTCCAAGAAAGGTCAAAATATCAGTTTATTACAAGCCACTTTTCTTGAGGAATTATTCTATGCAATTACTGCACTAACTCTGTGTTAACTCAAGAAAAGACTTTAATATTTGCTAAATCTAGTCATAGCACTTTCCAGTTCTGTTTTGACCAGATTTATGGAAAGTTAAATAAAAAATAAAGATTAGCCACTGGTGTCTGCAGCTGAACCAACATTTTTAGAGATGCTTTACCTGACAGCACTCTGCCCCTTCACTTCCTATGTAAGGTCATGATGCCAGAAACAGAGCCCTATACCTTAGGTTAACTTAAAGCACCAGTGGTTAAAGGATTCTCCTGCTCTTCAGGTTAATGCCCTTAAAGTTAATGTTACAGGATGGAGAGTCTCTAAGCAGTATGGCTGTGGGAACAAAAAAAAGAAGTACTTCCATTCCTCGTATAGAACTGCCGTGTTTGTATGTAGCTTTGGCAGGGGGGGTTTCAAAATGTCTCAGTAGTGGCCGTGATGACAGTAGCTTATAATGGATGATAAGCCGTTTTCACCCTTTAATAGCGAAGGCTTTATAGGTGACATTTCACTCCATCCAGACTGAATAGAACTACTTACTCCTTATGTTCCTTACTGACGATTCTGGTGCAGTACAGAAATTGAAGCAGATCACTTGCATACGATCTGGGAGTACCCCAGGACTTTAGTAACTTGGCAGTATTTTTCTGAGATCATAGAGGACACTACTTCCTTTCAGATTCATATGAGTCCCTACTTATTTCTGTTTGGTTTAATCTACAATGTCATGACATATGTTAAGATTATTTAGAAACAAAGAATAAAGGAAGAAATATGAAATAGTAGAGGACTGGAACATGAAACATGTCCCAAAACTGGCTTACTCAGGAACTAAAAAAAATAAGTCCAGATTAGAGAGTATTAAAATTATATAAGGTACCCATGATAGGCAGGGAGAAGAGGAGAAGAAAACACTTTTCTCCCTTCTGTCCCAACCAGAACCTTGAAAAGAGCTTATGATTGCCTTTCATCCATGTCTATTGAATGAAAAAAAAATGAAGGAAAACTTTTGTTTTCACCCTCCATGAATACTCACTTTTCAAATGTATGGGTGCAATGTTAATTCGACTAAATGTCAAACACTGAGCTGTTGGACATGGTCCACTTAAAGAAATCCCAATCCCTTAGAGCCACATGTTCCAGGGATCTAAACCTTGTCATCACAATGAACAAAACATGCTGGAGGGACAGGTTCCTGACCCAAAGATTCTCCATACTCTGTAATAGACTGCCCATACATGTCAAGCAGAGCGCCTCCTTGGCCCTCTTCAAAAGGAACCTCAACGATTAGATGGGAGATAGGAAATTCACCCCACGGATCATGTCAGTTGCCTTGCTAGACAGGGGTCCAGGGAAGTAAATATTGTGGGAAGAAATATCCAGGGAATTGTTATGGCTAGGCTTGTATAGGCACTAGGGCCGATATCCTAGTATCAACCTATGGACCTATAGTAAAGGCTATAGCATAACAGGGCTAACAAGCTGTTCTAAGAAATCTCTGTTTGTTATTTTGTACTTTTTTTTTTACATAAACATAATAAGCACTCACTATCAACAGTTACTGTCCCATATTTTAATCTCCAACATAACATTCATTTATTATAGACACCACTTGGCAGTGAAAAACTACAACAGATATCTTCATATTACCCTGCCTCATCCCAGCTCTCCCTTTCTCTTTGACATCTTTTTAATATAACTTCTCTTCAAGCACTTTTTCTAAACTTACTGTCATTCATTTTAACATCATATCCTGATCCAGACCATATAACATTGTACTGTCTTACTACCTCTTTCAGCTCAGTCACCTCACCTGAGATTAACAAAACCTTTGCTGCTCAATTTCACATCTCAGAATGCCCCACTGCTCTATCCCTCTTCCTACCAACTCTTTGTAACCTTCTTCTTTATACCCTCTTCTATCATTAGTAACTCACCTGTCTCATCCCCCTCTTCCTCTCCATATTTGACTGCCTGCTTCTGTGCCACGCAAACAAAACACCCACTTCTCTTCCTTCTTTCCATATAATTTCCTCCACATTTCCAGGGTACTACCCAAATTTCCAATTTGAATCTCTTTACAATCGTACCATATATGCAACTGATCTCCCCTGACCAGTTTTTCAAGAATTACTGTCTGGTCATTAGCCTTCCTCATGGGGTTCTGTACCATTTCCCAAAAGCCACCAGTACAGAAGCAGCCGCACTTGATCACAAGTTGCTGCTACTTTCCGTGACAGTCAAGTCTTCTCATAACCATCTTCCCTCCACTTTTCATTCTCCTTTTCCAACACTCATTCAACTCCCCCCATTGCCCCATTCACCTTCGCTTCCCACACAGACCTATAAATCCTTCCTTTGCTCCTCCATTTATGAACACTCCTCCAATCCTTACAACTATGCAGTCTTCTCACTTCAATCTGATTTCCCACCCTCCTCTATTTTGTATTTCCTCCCTTATTCTTTTTGACTAATCCTCCATAAAAAGTCTATCCTGCTTAACCCAGATTCCTCCATCTCCTCAAACTCTTACTGATTCTAAAATCTAAACTCTACCTGAGACTTACCCTTTCATGTATCCTTTACCCTTTGAGTTCATTTTTAATGCTATAACCAAGTCTTCCTTCTCCATTCTTCACATCACAATTCTACACCTTAAAAGATCTCATATCCTTACCCCATCTGTTCCTCCCTCCATAAACATTAACACAGAGTCACTTATAACATTTCCCCTTCCTAAAGATTCCTCCTTGTTGTCCTACCTTTTTTGCTTTACATATTTTAGATTTTCATATCACTTTACTTTTTAACTATGTTAATAGGAGTGATCGACCTTGTAAAACCTGGCAGTCTCCCACTCTCCTTTCTTTCTTCCTACTTGCATCCTCACCCTGTTTATTCCGCCTCTTCTTCCTATTCACATTAAAATGGCACATAATTTATGTAACTCCAATATTCACTTATCCATATGCTTGTCAGTATAAAGTGCATGTGAAATAATCAAAGTTCTAACCATTTCATCTCTTCTTATCAGTGTGAATAACCAACCTGACCAACAATCTGTCTGCTCCAAAACCCAAAATATAACTTCTCTGCAATGTTTTAGCTTATATTGTCCTCTGTTACTTACACCCTTAGTCTGAAATATATTTCATTTTTTTTTTTTTTTTTTTTCTGTGATTTTACTTATTTGTTGACAAGGTAAACCCACTGGGCAAACTATCCGTTTTCAGGTGTTACATGGGAGCACTGTCTGGTTAAGTAATTTGCTTATATTGTCCTCTATATTTAATTTTTCTTTTCTTTTCTTTCTTTCTTTCTTTCTTTCTTTCTTTCTTTCTCTTTTTTTTACTTTTTTTTGTTTTTTTGTTTTTGTGATTTTACTTGTTTGTTGACAAGGTAAACCCATTGGACAAAGCATCCCTTTTCAGGTGTTACATGGGAGCACTGTCTCGTTACATGGGAGCACTGTCTGGTTAAGTAATTTGCTCAGAGTTGTACATTGGCAAAAGAAGGCAGAAGTATTCTGACACTGTATCCTGGGCACAGACAACAGCTCAATAACATCTCAGAGCTTTAGATTTACTGTATGCAATAACTTCCACACAGCAATAATATCTCCTACAGCATTATAATTTTTTTTTATTATTATTTTATTTCTATCCAAACTGTCCTGACTGACTTTCTCCTTTAACAATCGTTGGTTCCACCAATTAATAGGGATCCCTATGGGGTCTCCTTGTGGGGCCAGCATTGCCAATTTGGTGATGACTTACTGGGAGACAGAGTTTGCTTTCCCCAATCCTATCATTCAGGAGAAAACCCTGCTTTACACAAGATTCTTGGATGATATTTTTATCATCCAACAGGGGCAGAAGGAAGTGGCTGAGACACTGTTAGATAGTTTTAATACTTCCACCAGTTTTTTGAAATTTACATTCAATTTTTCCAAGGAGAGGATCTTTTACTTAGATGTGGAGTTATTTAAGGATATCCCTCTAGGCTGTTTTACTGCCAAAATTCATCGTAAAGTAACTTTTTCTAACAGTTATTTACATTTTGAGAGCAGTCACCCCTTCCATCAGAAGAGGTCGATAGTAAAGGGGCAGTTGGTGAGGGTGGCGAGGATGGTGTCTAAGTTCAGCGACTTCCTTGAAGAATGTGAGTTTTTTCGTGGCCTTTTTTTGAACCGGGGATATCCGGACCATCTCATATCAGAATTGGTCAAGGAAGTTTGCGGTAAGAGGAAGAATGGGTTCTACGTACCATTTGTGGGCAATAATGTAGCACCCCAGAACCCCGAGCCATCCCATATGCAAACCCATGTGAATTACCTTTGCAGTTTTATTACAACTTTCAGTGTTGATGCAGGGGACATTTCCTCCATCATAAAGAAAAATTGGAGTATTTTACAATTAGACATGCAAGGTAACTCACGTTTTGAGATTACACCCAAGGTGGTGTTTAGGAGGGGGTTGAATCTGAAGAGTATTCTACAGATGAAATTGAACCATGCCCTGGTTAGGGGGATGTACAAATGCAATATGTGTAAATACTGTAGGTTTATTAAAGCAGGGACCTTTTTTAGTATTGGGGAGACCAAATACCCCATCGGGGTAGATTTAACTGTGCCAGTTCACATGTGGTATATTTGGCTAGGTGCTCTTCATGCCCGGTGTTTTATATAGGAAAAACTGATAGGAAACTTCAGGAATGTCTTTATGAACACCTTTATGCCATCAAAGAAGAGAAGATGGAGAATGCGCTTGCCAGGCATGTTAAGGAATACCCGAGTCATGAATTTACTTTTTCGGTCATTGATCAGGTAGTTCCTTCCAATGGAGGGGGCAGATACGTTACTTTTAGAACAAAAGGAATTAATTTGGCGGCTCAAACTAGAAGCTTACCATTATCCAGGCTTAAATGGAATGTTATCCATTTCTTGTATTTTAAAATTAAGAAGTTTGGTTAGGTAATTTTATTGTGTTTATTTTTGTAGATTGCATCCATTTTAATTTCTTCATCTTTTTTTTATCTATTTCAGCATGGCTTACAAAAGTATGGATATTCCTTTTACTGCTTGTTCAGTAAGGCTGAGTCCTCAGGGAAGGATTAGAGCAGGTGTTTTGAATGTATTGGCTTAATTGCTAAGTAGTCATGTGATTTATGAGCTTTTTATTAAGGTGTAAGCTGGAATGTGTTGTTTGTTTTTCTGATGAAGTTGGTGTGGGACACTGACGAAAAGCCTATTATTGTTGATTTTAAAATAAAATTTTAACTTGCAGTTTATCAGCATCACTGTGTCTGGAATTGGTGCATCTACTGAGGTTTAACATATTGCCAGCTTCCTTTTTCAAGTTTGGTTTGTTTTGCGGCATTTCAGTTTTTTTGAAGTTTATCAGTAATGCCTGAGTATGGAATTATGTCGAAGGTCTTGGTTAAGTCAAGGTATAGGTATGCTGTGTGCTCAGAGTTACCCTCATCAATGTCCCTGGTCATATTTATGAAGAAATCCAACAGGTTTAACAGGCAAGTTTTGCCCTTGACAAAGCTGATTTGGGTCAGATCCAAGGTTTGGAGGTCTCCTATGTTTTTATTTATGAGGTCCATGATGTTAATTTCCAGGGCCTTACAGATGACACTGGTCAGACTTATGGGTCTGTAATTCCCCTGGTCTGCTGCTAAGCCACCTTTGTGGAGGGGAATAACTGTTGGTGTTCTACATTCTGTAGGGACATAGCCTGTGGTTAATGTGTGATTGAATAGGGTACTTAATGGCGATGCTAGTTCATGCTTTAGTTTTTTTAGAAGACAGTCTGGGATGCTGTCTGGTCCTATATATGCTGTGTTTTTCTGCCTTAGACAAGGCTTTACTGACCTGCTCTTCAGATATGTAGGGCAGAAGGGAAGTTGGGGGCAAGGTTTGTGATAAGCTTGAAAGGAATAAAGGAATGAAATTTTCACCAAATCTGTCTGCCAGCAGGTTTGCTATCTCTGCAGGATCAGTGTGTGTGATATTGTTAGTCACTAGTTTGGCACATGCTTAGGTCCTAACTTTTAGGCTGTATATGTAGCTGT
Organism: Protopterus annectens; assembly: GCF_019279795.1. Classification (NCBI taxonomy): domain Eukaryota; kingdom Metazoa; phylum Chordata; order Ceratodontiformes; family Protopteridae; genus Protopterus; species Protopterus annectens. The sequence goes on along the minus strand of NC_056743.1, from coordinate 392,062,819 downwards.
AAAAGGCCTTATGGTTATCCTTGATTACAATTACTCAGCATTTCTCAAATTTACCCTTAGAGGATTTGACATGGTGTCTTATTTCCCTATTGAGGCTGAGGAGGGTGCTTTTCCACTGTTGGGGCCTCACCTTAGCTTTCTTAGACAGTATTTGCTGTAAAGTTTGTTGATGATGGATGTCCACCAGGGCAGCTTGTTTTTACTTGGGGCTCTGGCTTTGATTCTGTCTGGAATAGCCAAGTCTATACACTTTACAAGTGATTGTACAGGGCTTTAGTATAAGCTTTGATGTAGTTACCACTTCCAGCTGGGGGTGGGGTCAGAATGCATTTGTACCTTCCCCTAGGAGGGTATAGTTTGCCTTGCTTAAGGTTTTTAGTCTGACTTTGCTCTTTGTGAGCTTTGGTGTTAGTGTCAGTTCAAAGGTGACTGACTTGTGGTCAGATTTAACTAATGAGGGTCCAGCAGTTGCACTGGTGCATCTGTTTGCCATGTTAGTGAAGATCAAATTTAGTATGTTTGTTCCTCTTTTTGGGGTTTGAACAATTTGTTCAAGGGCATTTGAGTTAACAAAGTCAATGAACGTTTTGGGCTAGTGAGTTAGTGCTAGAGTCGTTTTCCCAGTTGATGGTGGGATAATTGAAATCCCCTTGACCAGAGTGTTTGGCAATATTTGTATTGACTTTGGGTTGGTCAGTTAGGCCTCATGTGCATCATGATCCATGGAGGGGATCTATAACTAGCGATGACTTGAATGGGGGTCTTACCCACAGTAATCTGAACTTGGATTAACTCTATGGAGTTGCCCTGTCTAACTAGTCTGGAGGTAAATTTATTTCTAATATAGATAGAAACACCACCTCCTTTGGTTCTCACACATTCATTTTGTTGTCTGAAGGTGTGGAAGGCATTGAAGCCTTGCAAGCCCGAGGTACTGTCTGAGGCCTTTAACCAGGTTTATGTGATCACACAGACATCTACATCCTCCAGTGATAGGAATGCTTCTGGTGTGTGCAGTTTCTGGTTTAGGCTGCTAGCGTTTAGCAGCATAAACCTTAATTTATTATGACTGGCAGCTTTCATGTTGGCAATTTTGTTTTGAGACCTTGCCTAAAAAAAAGACACTATGGGGGAGGCAAGAGCCTTTGCCAGCAGCTGAAAACTTAGTGGTCCAGGTGCAAACCATCTCTGACAAAGCAGCAAGGTTTGTCGACCATGTCATCGCAGGCTGACAGAAACTGGATCCCCTTTGAATGATCCAATTCCAATGTAGAAAACCACAAAAACACACAGAATGCTCACAGAAGAATAAAGATCCACAAACATTTATTTAGCAACACTTCAAAGTATAAGCGCTTTCATCCCAAGTGTAATTTTAATAGGAACTTCATCAGATACAATAATGTATTGCTTCAAATTAACTTAAATACATTTTAAATTAATGACATCATATCCTTTCCATACAATCAGTCACACCCCCTCCACAATAAAACACTCTAGTATCAGTTATAATTATCTATGTATCTCAAAATAAACACACCATACAAAATACAAAAAATAAGATAAACCGTATCATTAAAAATACTAAATCAATTAAATAAAGAATGTATTTAAAAATGTATGTATATCATAAAAATATATGGTGTATATATGTTTACAAGTAACATTCTTATATGTATACATTTATGTGAGCATAGAAGTTGAAAAATATATGTGTGTGTGTGTGTGTGTGTGTGTGTGTGTGTGTGTGTGTGTGTGTGTGTGTGTGTGTGTGTATATATATATATATATATATATATATATATATATATATATATATATATATATACACACACATCAGTCTATCTTTAAGGGCTTTCAGTTTTAAAAGACTGTTTATTGAAATACAATCATTCAAGCCAGGCCAATGCACAGCATTCAAGTGGATTTGCCAACTTAATTCCACTTTTTCTAAAACATGTAGCCAAACTCTCCCTCTTTCAAAGGGAGATAAAGTTTCCAAGATAATAAACTTAAACATATGTCCTGAATTTAATGAGATGTGTTTTGTTAGTGTGTTGAACTTGTAACTATCCCTAATATTTCTCATATGTTCATCTATCCTACTTTTGAGTTTACGTTTCATCTTTTCTACGTAAAAACAAGGACAGTTACAGCACAATGCACAGTACACCACTCTTTCGGTATTACAACAGCATCTACCTTGTATTTGCACTCTCAGTCTTTTAACAACTATCTCATTTATTTCTGGAATATAAGGGCAAAACTTGCAAGTCCCACATTTATACATATGCCTTGTTGTACATTGGGCTCGTCTGTTATCAAATAGATTTTTTTAATTTTGGCCCCTTTCTAAACACACAGATGGGTCTCTCATCTACAAACTGCCTTAAGTCCCTTCACCACTCAATAAATTCCAATTTTTACAAGAATATTTTTAATGTAACTAGAATCATTCGAGAAAGTAGTTAAAAAACTGGACTTAAATTGGAACACCTCCTTTTGCTGAAGTGAAATTGGATAACTGTCAGACAGCGAGCTAGAATAGCTTGCCAATTCAGGTGTTATATTCATATGTACCTTTGTACCCCTATTTTGTCCTATGTTGGAATAATTTACACCTAATATAGGCAAAAAATGCCCATTTTGTCTCTTAGTAATAGCCTCATTCATAATCTCATCCAACAATACTGGTGGATAACATCTTTTAAGAAATATGTCTCTCAGCTTCTGACATTCCATAAGGAAGGACTCCCAAAGGGTAACCATTTGGGCCGCTCTCACAAAATTGCCTTTAACCACCACCTATTTCTGTGAAA